>NW_005871583.1:286090-341895 GCF_000147115.1 Myotis lucifugus | reverse complement strand
GACAATGGAAGCTAAGGAGAAAATAAACAAATGGGACTACATCAAAATAAAAAGCTTCTGCACAGCAAAAAAAAAAAAAAAAAAACATCAATAAAACAACAAGAAATCCCACTGCATGGGAGAACATATTTGCCAATGTGATATCCAATAAGGGTTTAATCTCCAAAATTTATAGGGAACTCATACAACTTAACAAAAGGAATATAAACAACCCAATCAAAAAATGGGCAAAGGACCTAAATAGACATTTCTTGAAAGTGGACATACAGAAGGCCAAGAGACATATGAAAACATGCTCAAAGTCAGTAACTATCCAAGAGATGCAAATCAAAACAACAATGAGGTACCATCTCACACCTGTCAGAATGGCTATCATCAACAAATCAACAAACAACAAGTGCTGGCAAGGATGTGGAGAAAAAGGAACCCTGATACACTGCTGGTGGGAATGCAGACTGGTGCAGCCACTGTGGAGAACAGTATGGACTTTCCTCAAAAAATTAAAAATGGAACTCCCATTTGACCCAGTGATCTCACTTCTAGGAATACATCCCAAGAAAACAGAACCACCAATCAGAAAGAACACATGCACCCCTATGCAACAGCATGGATGGACCTGGAGAGCATTATGCTAAGCAAAATAAGCCAGTCAGAGAAGGATAAGTATCACATAATCTCACTCATTTGTGGAATATAATGAATAACGTAAACTGATGGACAAAAATAGATCCAGAGACACAGAAGCATTGAACAGACCGTCAAACCTCAGAGGGAAGGCTAGGCGGGGGGAGGCAGGGGGAAGTAACCGATCAACCAAAGGACTTGTATGCATGCATATAAGCATAACCAATGGACACAGACAGTACGGCGTGAGGGCATGTGCTGGGGGGGTGGGAGCTGCTGGGGAGAGATTAATGGGTGGGGGGGCGGGAAGGAGACATATGTAATACTTTCAACAATAAAGAATTTAAATTAAAAAATTGGGGGAGCCGAAACCGGTTTGGCTCAGTGGATAGAGCGTCGGCCTGCAGACTGAAAGGTCCCAGGTTCGATTCTGGTCAAGGGCATGTACCTTGGTTGCGGGCACATCCCCAGTGGGAGATGTGCAGGAGGCAGCTGATCAATGTTTCTCTCTCATCGATGTTTCTAACTCTCTATCTCTCTCCCTTCCTCTCTGTAAAAAGTCAATAAAATATATTTTTTAAAAAATTTGGGGAGGCTTGGCTGGTGTGGCTCAGTGGTTGAGCATCAACTTATGAACCACGGGGTTACGGTTAGATTCCCAGTCAGGGCACATGCCCAGGTTGCGGGCTCAATACCCAGTAGGAGGCATGTAGGAGGCAGCCAATCCATGATTCTCTCTCATCATTGATGTTTCTATCTCTCTTTCCCTCTCCCTTCTTCTCTGAAATCAATAAAAATATATTTTAAATAAAATAAAATAAAATAAAAACTTGAGGAAAAGTTGTTCTAACATGAGGATGCCACTTAGTCTCTTATTTCCCTAGTTCTAGTAGTGTTTACTCAACTTTACTAAAAGTGGCCATGGTGGCATTGAAGAGAATTTTGAAGAAGCTCAACATATGGACTTCCCTCCCATGCTGACTTGGCCACCATCACTACTTAGTGCCTCATTCACCATCAGAACAGCAGCCCTGCCTGAGCCCCTAATAAGTTCTCATATCCTGAGGAGACCAGATAGCCACTTGGCAGCAAGTGGATTATTTTGGACCCCTTCCCCATAGTGGACTTTTCCTTATTGGAATAAACACTTGCTCTGGAATTGGATTTGACTTCTCTGCCTGCTATGCTTTGCCAGGTACACCATCTGTTGTCTTACTGGATGTCTAGTTGTCAAGTTAAACCAAACAATATTACTTCTGACTAAGAAAGCTCAATTCACAATGAAGGAATTTGGTTGATGTTCATGGGATTCTCTAGTCTTGTCCTCCAAAAGCAATTAGCCTTATGGAATATTGGAAAGGTTTTTTGAAGACTCAGTAACAATGTCAACTGAAAGACAATACGTTGTTAGATATAGATGCAATTTTATAACATGCCATCTAGTTTTTGTTCACTCAGCCAGAATACAAAATCTGTGATCCAAGGGATAGAAATGGGAATGGTTCATTTAATCCAAGAATATGACTGATACAATGTCTGTTTAAATTGAAGAGTTATACTGTACCTAAACTTCAAAATGTATTTATTAAGATCACTACATTTAGTGTGATGATTATTGATTAGAAAAAGTTGTTCTCAAAAACATAATATGATTATAGTGTGTTTAAATTATTTCTATACATACTCCACCTTATGAAAATCAGACATAAGTACATTTAAACATAAATGTACGTAAAGATAGGATTATTCAAATGCTCATAGTTACTCTATAGAAGTAAACTATGTTTTATATATATTTATCATTCCTGTAGAAAATACTTGCTATATAGTAGGTTCTCAAGAAATACAGAAACTCAATTACTTCTCAATATTTTCCATAAATTAATATTTAGTTTGTACATAATTTAAGAACATATCTAGTGTGTTAAAATATTGTTATTAAAGTTTCTGCTTTATTCTTTTTTGAAGTGATTTTTAAATCATTTCTACAACAGCCTAATATTGACCAAAAAGTATATTGCTATAAACAACAGACTATTTCAGCCCATATTATTCTATAGAAATAAACAATATCTGATATTTATTATTCCTAGTCATGACACATCTTTCTTTCTAAATCAAAACAAGTCAGCTTGAAAAATATAATAACAGAATGTCTTTGAAATGAAAATAAATGCCATTCTAAGGAAATAAATGTATTTTATTGCCATTATCATAGACAGTAACTTAAATGTGTTTACCCTCCTTAGAATTGTAAAAAAACTTCTACCTTATTCCTGAGTTTTATTTTTAAGGGTTTAACCTGTGAAGTAAACAAGGCTTTCTTTCTTTTTGTTGCAGACATTTTAATCCATTCCTATAATAGTGAAACTGTGGGAATCTCAAACAGATATGAGCTTACATTTTTTAATGGAAGCTGATCTTATGAGATGAGATTTTTATTTCCCACTTGGCTACCAGAGAAGACAAGGAAAACAAAAAATGTAAAACTAACTCTGCATGTAAATTTACATCAACCCTTTAGACATATACTAATTTCATGCAACAAAAATGACAGCCTGTGAATGAAGCTAGTTTTTACCAGAAATTGATATACATATTAAAATGTGTGTTTTGAGGCTCAAACACCCATTTTTTGAAATGGTTCAAAAAACTCCAACTCACTGGAGTTTTGTTACAAATGTAACAAAGAGAAAGCCATGTACAAGTTGATAAATCACTTAAGAATGAAACATATTCTGATTTCATGAATTAGAGTAAAAGAGAAAAAGACATGGCACACATAAAATTATTATGATACTCTAAACAATCTATAGATTCTTTATATATGTGTCAGTCATAACTCAGTCAAAATTCTATTTCTATTAATAATACAAAAAAGTCCTCCAATTGAATGAAAGAATCAGACATCAAAAGCCCACTTTCTTACTTCAAATCAACATTTCTTTGTGAGCCAAACATTCTGACATATTCAGGATTAGAGTTATTTTGATCATGTAAATTAAATCTGTATATAATGCAACTCTATCATTTATAGATTTTTCTCTCTTACTAGACAAGGATCATATTTATTTCTTTCATTGTGTCAACACACTCAATCAAAGTACTAGGAAGCACTATTAAAAATGCAGATTCCCCCCTCAGGAAGTCTAGCAGAGAAGACAAATGTGTATATTACTAATAATAATATAAGAAAAAAATTACATCTGCGGTAAAGTTATAAATTAAATGCTGTGGGAACTAATCAATATATCCCAATTTGAGTATTAGGGAATGTTCCAAACAGATGGCTATTTTTAAGCCTAAATTCTAAGGCTGTTTTATATTGTTATATGTCCCAAATGTCTGATATGTTTCATGAAGGTAACAGTTACTCAACAAATGCTTATTAAATGCATTTTGTGGGGGGAGGGGGAGATTTTTGGGAAAAAAAAAGAAATTTGGAGTATACAAATAATAAACTTTCACAAACAAAATCAGTCTGTCTTACATAGTTATTAACAGGCATGGTTAATGTGATGGTAATTGATCCCACAATATTATGATCATAATATGCAAAGACTGGGGGCCATCCCTCAATGGGAACACAACTTGACCTGAAATCCATATCACTCCAGAATGCAGCAACTTTAGTCTTAACACAGTGAACCTAACTCTCAAAATTTAATATCTCCCAATCTAAGTCCATCAGGAATTTTTACAAGATATGTTAATATCTTATCACTGCACCAGATAATATTGCTTTCATATGTTTAAAAAATTAAAACAAGTCAAAGGAATCTACTCTGGCTTTCATCACAGGAACGTTAGCAGCTTTGTAGTCTGGCAGCAGACCGCCTTCATTACAAGGGCCTCTTGTCATTAAACAAGCATTTTTGTGATCGTATGACAAGAAATGTGGTCCAGGCAGAGACTAATGAGTAGGGTAGATAAAAAAACTTCTGCTCTCAAAAGCTAAATGTTTCCCACCAAGTATATATTTTATCACCCCGGGTTGTCAAAGTCTCCTCATTTGACCTTTCAAGATTTCAGAATCACGAGGGGACAAAGCTGTCCCTAATAATCTACCAATCTCACTGCATCTGCCGAGACATCTTGGTGCCCACCATTAGTGAGATGGATGATGGAGGGTGAAAATCAGCAGCTCATCTGAGAAGGATCGTGTTCACTCCTCTGGTGATGGATGGAGCCATTTCTTTGTTAGCAGCAATCCTCCTTTATTGTCATGCAAGTCCTGCAGTGGGAACCAACCATATTTTTTTTCCAGTTTACCCAAGAAAAGTGGCACATTCATGCCACCCAGAACGGATTGTTGCGGGAACTATTCTACACCTCTAAAAATTGTATTCTTATGTGTGTGGTGGAATCTTCCTCATGCCACCTCTGGCTGAATTTAAAGATTGACTCTCCTTGAAGAAATCTAGAAAGCATTTTAAATTCCTAAATGGGGAGGCAGGAGACCTGGATTCTAGTTGTGAGAGTCTCTAGCCAATGAGGAAGTTTTGTAAAGGTCATTTGGTCTTGCTGTGGTTCTGTTTCCTTGTATACCTGCTTTAAGAACTTTTTAAAAATATAAAATATAGCCATAAACAAAAAGGAACCCAATGTATGGAAGAACATGTTTGCCAGTGATAAATCTCATAAGGGGTTCATTTCCAAAATACTCTATATAAAGTATTTACACAACTCAACACCAGGAAGACAAACAATCCAATTAAAAAACAGGCAAAGGACTTGAATAGACACATCTCTAAAGAGGACATACAGATGGCCAATTGACATATGAAGAAATGCTCAATGTCACTATCATCAGAGAGATGCAAATTGAAACTACAATGAAGTAACACCTCACACCTGCCAGAATGGCTATGATCAATAAATCAACAAACAACAAATGCTGGCAAGGATGTGGAGAAAAAGAAACCCTAGAAGACTATTAGTGGGAATGCAGAGCAGTGCAACCACTTTGAGAAACCAAATAAAGTTTGCTCAAAAAATAAAATATGGAACTGCCTTTGACCCAGTGATCCCACTTCTGAGAATATATCCTAAGAATCCAGAAACACCAATTAGAAAGAATATATGCACCCCTATGTCAGAATTATTTATAATAGCCAAGATCTGGAAACAGTCCAAGTTGCCATCAGTAGGTGAGTAGATAGAAAAGCTGTGGTACATTTACACCATGGAATACTATGCAGCAGTAAAAAAGAAGGATCTCTTACCCTTTGAGACAGCATGGAGAGTATTGTGCTAAGCAAAATAAGGCAGTCAGAAAAAGACAAGTATCACATGATCTCATTCATATGTGGAATCTAATGAACAAAATGAACTAACGAGCAAAACAAAGACAGAAAGCAGGCTGACAGCTGTTGTGTATGTGTGGGGCAGATTGGGGGGCTGGAGAGTGGTAGAGGGATTGAGCAAAAAATGAAAAAAAAAGAGGAAAAGCTTATGGACACGGGCAATAGTGTGGTGACCGCTGGAATTGTGGGTGAAAGAGGGTCTACAGGGGACAACTGGTGATGAAAGGAGACTTGACCTGGGGTGCTTAACATACAATACAGTTACAGACGATGTATTATAAAATTGTACACCTTAAACCTGTATAATTTTGTTAACCAGTGTCATCCCAATGAATTCAATAAAAAGGGGAAAAAATAATATATGCACCATATGTTCATTGCAATGTTATTTACAATAGCCAAGATTTAGAAGCAGCCTAAGTGCCCATCAGTAGATGAGTAGATAAAAAAGCTGGGGTATACTTACATAATGGAATACCACTTGGCTGTAAACAACAAGGAAATCTTACCTTTTTTGACAGCATGGATGGACCTGGAGAGTATTAAGCTAAGTGAAATCAGCCAGTCAGAGAAAGACAAATATCAAATGATTTTACTTATACGTGGAATCTAATGAACAAAATAAATGAAATAGAAGACTTATAGATACACAGACTGACAGACAGCTGTCAGAGGGGAGGGGTGTTGGGGGGCTGGTGAAAAGGGTGAAGGGATTAAGCAAAAAAAAGGAAGAAAGCAACACTTACAGACACAGACAATAGTATGGTGATTACAAGAAAGGAAGGGGAATGGGGGGAGAAAGAAGAGGGTAAAAGGGGGATAAATGGTGACAAAGAGAGACTTCACTTTGAATGATCAACACACAATACAATATAGAGATGTTGCATTATAGAATGGTAGACTTTAAACCTATATAATTCTATTAACCAATGTCACCCAATACATTTAATAAACTTTATTTAACTTTAAAAATAAAATCTCAATAAAGGAATATATAATTCAACCCAGGACTTTTATTTTTTAGGAATGAAATAAATAGTAATTACAGATGAGTACAAGTATTATTCATGTGACACTGTTTATCACAGTAATGCTTATAATAGAGGAAAGCAAGAAACTATCAAAATATTCATAATAGAGAATTTTTTAATAATTTATGTTATATCCACACACAGGAAGCAGCTATTTAAAATGAAGTTGTAGATTCACATTTTCTTAATCCTTTTAGCAGTAAAACCATTTAACCAAAAAATCCCCTACACATAGCTGCAACATAAAAAAGTAAATACAAGCAGAGCTTCTCTGTTTGGAATGGGGTAAGGAGGCCAAGCTATTAACCCCTGCCTTTATGGCCTATGGCTTTTGAGTCCTTGATAAATCTCACTGCACAAATGAATGTTATTAACATGGGAAATTTTCCGTGACAGAATCTAAGAAACAAAAGATAGCTACAAAATGAATGGTCAAAAATTTGTTCCAATATGTCAGTGAGTGAAGAAAAAATATAATCAAAATCCATTACCCAAAAAATATCGATCCTTTTAGTGGCTAAAATCCAGAGGATTTCTTTATTTTCCCAAACAGACTCCCTGCAGCCCACCTGGATGGTGTTCCAGCATTCAGAACACCATTCCTGGTTCCACCTAGAAGGGCAAGTATTGCTTCTTATAGTCCTGTTTATAGATTCTTCAGAATAAATGAATCTTACTATTATTCATATCTTTCAAGATATAAGTGGATGTTTATTAGCTAAAAGAACCCCCTTCTCCCACCACCCTACTCACATCAGGGGGAAGGATAGATTCAGTTCTGGGATTATATCTCAGCCACTTCATTCTATTTCTTCCCTAATTCTTGATACCCTTAGGTTATTCTTTGTAGAAACCAATATCCAAGTCACCTCCTTGTATACTCCAGGCCAACACTAAATCAGGACTTACAGACTTGACCAACAGAATACAGCAGAAGTGCTGGTATGTGACCTCTGAGGCTAGGCCATACAAAGCACTGAAGCTTTCACCTTGCTCACTTGGATTGCCTGCTCTGGGGGAAGCCCCCCATCTTCCCCTGATCTCAGTTAACTATGTAGAGAAGCCCACATATAGAAATGAGGGTCCTGGACAACAGAAACATACCAGCCATGTGAGTGGCCTCCTGGGAAAGGCATCCCCCAGCCCCAGTCAAGCCTTCAGATGAGAGCAGCTCTAGCATTGATCTGTAACTGCATGGGGTATCTGAAATGAGGACTGATGAACACAACCCTCCCCAAATCCTGGCCCCCCAAAACTACAATCAATGGTGGTGGTCGTCATAACCACTAAGTTTTGTTGTGATTTGTTGTGGAGCAATGGGTAATGAAAACACTTTTCCAAATTAATAGTAACAGTGAGCATCTCCCTGAATATCTGACTCTCAGGGAGTTCTTAAGCCTCTCAATAGTCTGAATTTGCATCATTCCTGCCGTAACTTAGTTGATACTCACCCACTTTGCACTACTGCACAAAAAGAAAATCTGGTTCCATTATAAAACAAATATCTTTCTTTCTCTCTAAGACAGATATTTAAGAGCTTAATTTTCAGTTCTTGGCCATTTCTGTCCTTCCAAAATATCAATTACTAATATTTAAAAAGACATTCAATGTCCAACCAGTTGGCTCAGTGTTTGAGCATCGACCCATGAACCAGGGGGTCGTGGTTCAATTCCTGGTCAGAGCACATGCTCAGGTTATGGGCTCGATCCCTGGTGGGGGGCACGCAAGAGGCAGCCGATCAATGATTCTCTCTCATCATTGATATTTCTATCTCTCTCTCCCTCTCCTTCCCTCTCTGAAATCAATAAAAATACATTTTTTAAAAAATACATTCAGAGAAATAATTTTTTAAAAAAGAATAAAAGAACAAACCATCTAGATCAGGGGTGGGGAACCTTTTTTCTTCCAGTGACCAATTGGATATTTATAACATCATTCATTAATATAACTCCCTTAATATCAATTTATGTTGCTATGAAAAAAGCTCATAGATTTATTGAATTTTGAGTCCTGACTGCAGTTGCCTTGGCAGGTCCAGACCAAATGATTTCCAGGGCTTTATATGGCACATGGCCGGACTTTCCCTACCCCTGATCTAGATAAAGAGAAGGAACATTATCTGCTAAGCATGTTAAGTGTTTTTCTAAAAGGCAAGAATAAACAAATGACACTGACGGACTAGGACATTTGTATATAATTTTTAATTTTTTCCTGTATTGTTTAGAGTATTATCTTTATTCATGAGACAATGAGATTGGAAACTCAGGTAAGTGCTCCTACTCAGGAAGCTGGTTGTAGTTCCTCTCGCTGGTTATCAACCTCGGCTGCTCTGTTCCCAGTATCACATCAAAATCTAGTTAAAATGCATGACTATTTTTGGTGATCAATTGTTTAATTAGGATATCAGTTCAACAGATGAAATAGAATGGCTCTAAATTAAAGTATTTTCAGCAAGATAAATTATTTCTCTGTCACACAAAAATTCTGAGTTAACAAATCTATTCTCCCCTGCAAAAGTATAAGGGCCCAGGCTCCTTCCCCTATGCTTCTTCCATCACTAAGGTGCCGTCCTTGTTCATGTAGTCCACACTAGAGCATAGGGAGGTGGGAGGGGGAAGAGAAATTGTTCAGAGATTCCTTTCACATCCAATTTGGCGGGAACACAGTCACATGTTCATAAACATCACAAAAGTCTGGGAACTTGATTTCCTTAGTATTTTATCCCTCTCTGATAAATGTCATACATGTGTGAGACCCTTCAATGGCTATATGCAAATTTTAAAAATCCCTCTTTACAATCTAGGACAAACTTCAACTCTATTACATCCATTTTTCCCCATTAATTTTCAGAGAGAGGGAGGGAGGAGGAGGGAGAGAGAGAGAGAGAGAAACATCAATGTGAGAAAGACAATCGGATTGATTGCCTCCCACACGTGCCCCAACAGGGGTTGTGATTGAACCCGAAGCCCAGGTAAGTGCTCTTGACCAAAAACTGAACCTGAGACCTTCTGGTGTGTAGGCTGGCGCTCCAACCACTGAGAACACTGGCCAGGGCTTTTCTACATCCCTTTTGATTATTATTAAAAATCTCAATCAACTCCCCTTACTATCCGCCCAATCAGATAGTGAGAATTGCTAATTCAAGGCAATGACTGGTACAATGAATTAGAATAATTGCTAATTCCTTTAAACTATTAGAACTACACCTAGGCTATATAGATGGAATTTTGTTAGGTGATTTATTACATAAGAAGTGGGTTTTTTTTCCCTACACAAAAGCTTCATAAAACAATAATGGCCATTTTATTGCCAAAGTACTTGAGTGATGATTTTCTCCTTCTGTAAAATTCACATTAAACAATCTGAGTCATGTTATTTTTAACTTGCAAATGATGATTAAATGATCCAATTACAAGTAGTGTAAGTCACTCATTATCTCATCTTTCTGCTTGGATCTGTAACTGTTCTTGTAATAAATATCCTTAAAAATCAGTCCATATAGTAAGAAGTGATAAAAACACAAATTCAATGTTGACCACACCCACCCACCCCCAGAAGCAGTTGACCTGAAATTAAGGCAATCTACTCAAGATAGCATCTCATCAAAGGAATAGGGGAAAGAAACTAACACAGTCAAATACACTAAGTACAGATCTTAAAGAATGAGAGATGGGCAAGGCTTGAGGCTAGAGACAAGACCAACTGTATCACACAGGGGCTTTGGAGATTTTATTGCAAAGTCAATTGGAATCCACGGGAGAATACCAGGTAGGAGATCGAAATAAGTAAATGTTTTGTAGAAGAAATCATTCTCTCTCTCATGAGACCAAAGCATATGATAGTAAATCCAAAAACTGGGCATGAAGACAGGCAAGACTGCATGTGGAGAAAGTAATTTAGGAAGCAACTGCAATAAACCAGGCAAGAGGTTAGAGACTGATAGTAGCTTAGACCAGGGGGATGGGAGGAAAGATGGAAAAAAAATGAATAGATATGAACACTGTTTAGCAAGAAGAATAAATATGACTTGCGTAGGAAAAACAAAAAGTAACTAAAGAAAACAAAAACAAAAAGATGTTAATGCAGTTATTCTGTGTAGTTTTCTATGTAACTTTTATTTTGATCTTTATTCCCAAAAATGCATAGAGTAAGCAATATTCATCAGGAAAACTGAGCTAATTGAAATATGCAATTTTGTTCATATTAAATGATTACAATAACATAACTAATACAAGCAAATAAGCCTTCAGGGTACACACAAAAATGATACCAATGATGTGACAGAAATACTGATTTTTTTCCTTCTTCCCTCCTTTCTCTTTGGTGGGGTTTGCAAATACTCCATAATTTATCTTTCATTTATTCAATCATCCATTCAACAGATATTTCTTGAATACCCACACTATACCTATCACCCTACTAGGAAATAGGTATACAGCAGCAAAAAAACAGACAACAACCCCCTACCGTCCTGAAGTTCTATTCTGGAGGGTGGGAGTCATAAAATAATAAACAAGGTAAATAAAATATATAGGATGCTAGATGGTTATACCATTGCTAGGTGGGCATTCCTTTTTTTAATTGCCAAAATAAACTGATTCAAACAGCAATAGGGAAGAAGTGGAGTAGGAACAGATCTACTAGAAGTTCAAATAAGATGGGCTCAGATGCCATCTGCTCATCTCTTCACTGTCCCCACCACCCAACAATAAAGTTTTTGTCCCTCCTCACTGACCTCAAAGCACTCTGCTTCTACAGCTGTACCACTACCTGGTTATATCAGAGTTGCTGAACATGTCTGTGTCCCTCTTTTCAAGCCTAGACTTGTGAATAGACAAACTTTGGAAATAACGGGGATAGTCATTATTCTTATGTTTTAGTAGTAAATACATGACAAATAAAGCCGAGTCTGTGCATAAAGGCCCTTGGTGTATGAGCAATATCCATTTATTATTAATTAGGCAACATCCATTACTAACCCAATTTCTAAAAGGATACATGTTTGTAAATAGAACTTTCTATTTTGGAACTGTGCTCTCAAACATTATCTACTGAATCTCACAAAACTAATGAAACTCCATCAGACAGGTTGCACATTTTATTTGGAAATTATCTCTGGAATAGACAGAATTTATCTGTGCATGTGACCCACAAATAAGTCACCCTGACATCCACTGGCAACCAATCACACTGCAGCCGAAGAGGCTGAGAAACAGTTGCGAATTTACTGGGGCTGTGCACAGTGAATAACAGATGTCAGTGAAGATAATTACAGCCGTGCTAAACCTTTGAATGACTTGAGATTTTTCAGGAGAATTATCTCGTGGTTAAGAGAAGGGAACCATGCGTATTCTCCCTGTCTTCTGTTTCAGACTGTGAAGAGGAAACTTCTATCCCAACTACAAATTAATGTGTATGTGTGTTTTTTTTAAGGGCAGAACAAATGTGTCCCCTTAATATTCATGACCTGCTTGGTAATGCATCTTAAAAATTAATAGCACGCATAACGTTGTGTTTTTAATGAAAGGATTTGAACATTTCTTGTAATGTGCAATGGCTACATTTATTTTATATAATGAAAGTAATTCACCACGAATAGTGTGATTAGCTGTTAGCTGCAAAGGGTCCTCACAAATCTCCATGCTGGAGGAATTCAGATTTTGGGTAAGCTACTTCAAACCTCAATAACTCCGTTCCCTTTGGGTTATGGTAGGAATATGGTTTATTGATTTTTCTCAAAACATCCAGTGCTTTTCAATGAGGCAAAAGTTTCAAGTATCTTCATGATGCAGTGATTTTAAAAGTTTCCTCAAACTATAAACAAAGATGTTTTTTCTCATATAGTTTAGGGACTATGAAGTAATACGTATTATAATGAATAGCAGGCTCTCCGTGACAGCAAAAAGGAAATGTAATTATAGATAAAAATCATCACCCAATGTAATACCTTCTTTCAGAGAGCCAGGAGTATGCTTCTATAGCACATGGTATTTAACCCTTGCTTTCACAGGACATTCAAGTTTTATAAAATATAAGTCCACACAATATTAAGGAAGAACAAAACAGGTAGGTTATACTTCATCTAAGTGTAAAGTCTTTACACAATAGTAATTTAAGTCACCAAGCAGAGAAAAGTATTGAAATCCGATATTTATCTTTCCTGAGTCACTCAAAATAACAAAGGTTTCTAGTCATAATCCACAGTACAGTATCTAAAAATCCCTTTATCTCATTTTTTCTCTATTTTTCACTCAATATCTCACTAACAGTATAGCTGCCACCAAAATCTCTCCCCTGCTTCTCTCAGAACTTCCTAAATCTCCCTCTCAGACCTGACTTGGCTGCATCTCTCCTCACTCTCCACCCTCTCTCGCCTTCTAGATCTCTCAAGTTCCAAATCTGGGTTCCTTTTAATTCATTGGCTCTACTGATTATCCTAAAAAGTTTCATAGGCAGGGGTGAAAACACAGAATAGACAGGGAAGATATATATATCTTGCATGTTGGTCTAAAGCAGTGGTTCTCAACCTGTGGGTCGCGACCCCTTTGGCAGTCGAACGACCCTTTCACAGGGGTCGCCTAAAACCATCCTGCATATCAGATATTTACATTATAATTCATAACAGTAGCAACATTACAGTTATGAAGTAGCAATGAAAATAATTTTATGGTTGGGTCACAACATGAGGAACTGTATTTAAAGGGCCAGAAGGTTGAGAACCACTGGTCTAAAGACTGTTATTTCATCCTATGGAAGGTGGTAGGACATTGAGGGCTTTTGAGCAATGTCATGATGACAGAAGTATTGTATGAAGGTGAAGTAGGAGATATTTTGCAGAATAAATTGAAGGAAAGGAAAGAAATTTAAGGCTGGGGTTCCCTTAGAAAGCTACTGTAAGGACATGAGAGGTCCTTTTTGGGTGGAGGCAGTAATAATAATCCTATATAATAAAAGCCTAATATGCTAAGTGTCTGGTCGTCCGTTCAACCAATCAAAGCGTAATATACTAATGATATGTTAAGGCCGCTCAACCACTCACTATGACGTGCACTGACCACCAGGGGGGCAGACAGTCCACCAGTTGACCAGTCGTTATGAGGTGCACTGACCACTAAGGGGCAGACACTCCAACTGGTAGGTGAGCTTGCTGCTGGGGTCCGGCCAATCAGGACTGAGCGAGTGGGGCCGGACATGCCCCAGAGCCCTCCTGCAGTCCCTCCCCAGCTGGCCAACCTCCTGCATCCCTCCCCTGCCCCAATTGTGCACCGATGGTGTCCCTTGGCCTGACCTGTGCCCTCTCGCAATTCGGGACCCCTCAGGGATGTTGGAGAGCCAGTTTCAGCCCAATCCTGCAGGCCAAGCCAAGGGACCCCATTGGTGCACGAATTCATGCATTGAGCCTCTAGTAAAATATATGTGACTAAAAATACTGGTTATACATGAGTAAAAATGTGAAAGAATTGCTGGCTGACTAGACATACTGAAGGGAGAAAAGAATCCAAGAAGATTCCAGTTTCAAGCTTGACTGAATGTACGAATGCTGCAAATGTGCAGGGAGCCCAGGATTATGATCTCCATCTAGCTTTGACTTTACAAATTAAAGTTATTCTACTCACTAAAAATGCCTAAGTATAACTCTATATACTTATAATGCCCTGTTATAAACCTGCTGCTGTGTTCATGCATTTTCATTAGGGCTACATCACTCACTAGCAAAGTACATAACAACAAAGCCATGCAAAAAAAATATAGATGCATCCTAAAGTAAATGAAGAAAGGAAGAAGAAAAAAACAATCAAGTGGTTGTCCTTTTACCTGCAACTCTATTTAGGAAGAGGAGGAAAAACAGAATCTTACTGTTATTTATTCATCTTACCAGAGGTTTCGATCCAGTTCCCGTCCAGAGCACAATAAAATGTTATTACTAGGTACAATGTAATCACTATCTTTAATGCAAAGAGGAAATCTTATTTGCCCCGAGGAAATGCTGTGTTTTGAAAGAAATTCTAAAAATGCCAGCTAACCTAAGCATGTAGGCAGGACAAGCTCCATAGGAATTTGTCTTATTTCAGTCCAATCTTAACTTATATGGTGGTATGTATGAATAAAGCAATATTATGTGCAAAAATTTTACACCCGCCTTTACTACTAGTGGAAAGGCTAAGGAAACCAAGGTAGAGAGGGAAAAAGAGGGAGGGAGATTCAAGATGAGACTCCTAATACCTGAGGATTTATGAACTATCTGGCAACCTGAGTGAAAAAAGAACTAGGTTTTCTCCATTTCCTCGATTTCATTTTTGCTTGATTATCGAAAACAAAGTATTTTATTCCGGGTAATGAACAGTACCTTCCTACTCTTATCAAGAAGTCAGCAAAGATGTTGCATAAATCAATGTAATAAATCTGTTCCAAAAAATCTCTTACAGAGACAAAAATAGACCCTGGAACAGTAAGACCAGATTGGACCCTGATTGAATATATTATCTTAATAAAGAATGGGACAGTTACAGAGAGAGAGAGAGAGAGAGAGATGCCTATAATGGAAGGAATGAAAAAGATGAGTCAAAAGGGCATAGCTTTTATTGGTGGTGCAAGTGCTGATCCAGGAGCACTTAGAATACCTGACAGAGATGCAAGCCTATGTAATGTAAAGGTCGATGGCCATGTATGTCCATTATGGAGGTGCATCAATAATAAGACAATCAAAATCTGATATTAAATATTCTGGTTACACATTTTCCCTAGTTATAAAATTATGGTCATTAAGCAAATTTTTTAACTCTGACATCTTAAGGGAAATAATAAACCGTAGTGACTTTATAATAGTCAACTTGGCTAGGCTAAACTACACTTCCCATAATTCCTATCTCTGTATGTTTCCTGTTTACTATGGTAAACAGGAAACATACAGATTTGGAGGGTGGAATTGAAGCAGCAGTCATTTTGCCACTCAGATATACTAGTTATCTTTTGACTCGTGTTGTTGGCATGAGGCTGCAGCCAGGCCTGCAATTGTTCCACCTTCCCTGGTTCTCCTTCAGCATCACCAACTCCTGGGCCAGGTGTGTGTGTTTAACAACATGACAACGGGTGCCTTGATTTCTGCAGGAGATCAATACTATGCAAGTCCACATATCCAAGAAAACTGACACTTCAATCAGTCCTCAAGGACTCCAGTTTGTGTGTTACAGCTTGATCTTCTTCTCTCCCAATTTATATCTATCTTCCCTTCCCAAATGCTTGTTCTATGGACTCAGAGCTCCTGTATCAGATCAGGTGAAAAGACAATGAGCAGTACAGAGACTACTAAACTCAATTCTAAAACTACAGAAGGTATAATTCATGTGCATGTGTGTGACTCCACTTCTCTGATTAAACCTTAAGTATTCAGTCTAATAATTCCTTCATTTAACCAAGTTATTTGGCAGCTACTATGTGTCAAATACTATTCTAAGCATTGAACACACAGGGATACAGAATGTAATTAAGGCAGATGTCCCTTCCCTCATGGAGCTTGCATACTATCAAAAAGATGAAAATAAACCAGCATATAAATAAGAGAGTATAAAACGTTTTAGATAATGCACTAGCTTCCTATTGCTGTTGTAAAAACTTAGTGTTAAAACAATACAAATTTATCATTAAGTTTCTGGAGCCCACAGTGAATCTTGGCTAAAATCAAGGTACCAGCAGGGACTTGTTCCTTCTGGAGAGTCTAGGGCAGTGGTCGGCAAACTGCGGCTCGTGAGCCACATGCGGCTCTTTGGCCCCTTGAGTATGGCTCTTCCACAAAATACCACGTGTGGGCGCGCACGTACAGTGCGATTGAAACTTCGTGGCCCATGTGCAGAAGTTGGTATTTTGTGGAAGAGCCACACTCAAGGGGCCAAAGAGCCTCATGTGGCTCGTGAGCCGCAGTTTGCCGACCACTGGTCTAGGGGAAAATCCATTTCCTTGCCATTTCTGGCTTCTAGAGGCCACTTGCATTGCCTGGTTCATGCCCCTTTCTCCATCTTCAAAGTGCATTATTCCAACCTCTGTTTCCATTGTCACACATCCTCTTATAAGGACCCTTGTGATTATTTTGGGCCCACTCAAATAACCTAGGATAATCCCTTCATGTCTAGATCCTTAACTTACATCTGCAAAATCCTTTTTTTCCATACAAGGTAACTTATACACAGGTTCCTGGGATTATTCAGCCTATCACAGATAATTATTTGTGTTTAGAAAATAAAAGAATAAAACATAATTTATTTTATATAGTACAGTCGGAAATGTCTTCCCTTAGTTTTCCTTTGACCAGAAATATGAGTGAGAAGAGAATAATATGCTAGTCCAGACAGAAAGACTTGCAAGTATTAAGACCCTGAGGTAGAAAAAGTTGAATGTGTTCAAGAATGAGAAAAACCACTTTGGATAGAGCATCTAAGCAAGCTATAGTAGGAGCAGACCTCAAAGAGGTATGAGGCCATATCTTATAAGGCAGCGGTTCTCAGCCTGTGGGTCGCGACCCCTTTGGCGGTCGAACGACCCTTTCACAGGGGTCACCTAAGACCATCCTGAATATCAGATATTTACATTACGATTCATAACAGTAGCAACATTACAGTTATGAAGTAGCAACAACAATAATTTTATGGTTGGGTCACAACATGAGGAACTGTATTTAAAGGGCCAGAAGGTTGAGAACCACTGTTATAAGGCATACTATTGCAACTTGGATTTTATTCAAGGTATTATGGGAAGCCAATAAGGTGGAGGGTTGTGAGGAAGTTAGACAGGTAGGTAAATGAGCTGATATACTTTATAAAGAGAATAACAAATAGACTGAGGCTACTGCAGAGCAGTTATTCTCTATTCTCTTACCGTATTTTTGTTCTTCATAGTCCAATCATTATCTGAATTTTTATAGTTGACTAGAGGCCCGGTGCACAAAATTCATGCACTGGGGGCAGGGAGGGTATGTCCCTCAGCCTAGCCTGCACCCTCTCCAATCTGGGACACCTCAAGGGATGTCCAACTGCCCATTTAGGGATGTCCGACTGCCCGGTGTGGGATCGTGCCTAAATGGGGAGTCAGACATCCCTCTCACAATTCAGGACTGCTGGCTCCCAACCACTTGCCTGCCTGCCTGCCTGATTGCCCCTAACTGCTTCTGCCTGCCAGCCTGCTCAGCCCCTAACCACTCCCCTGCCAGCCTGACCGATACCTAACTGCTCCCCTGCTGGCCCGATTGCCCCCAACTGCCCTCCCCTGCAGGCCTGGTCCCCCCCCAACTGTCCTCCCTTGCTGGCCTGGTCGCCCCCAACTGCCCTCCCCTGCTGGCCTGGTCCCCCCAAAATGCCCTCCCCTGCTGGCCTGGTTTCCCCCAACTGCCCTCCCCTGCTGGCCTGGCCCCCTCAACTGCCCTCCCCTACTGGCCTGGCCTGATCTTCCCCAACTGCCCTCCCCTGCTGACCATCTTGTGTCCACATGGGGGCGGCCATCTTGTCTGTTGGAGTGACGGTCAATTTGCATATTACTCTTTTATTAGATAGGATTATTTATATTCTAGTTAGGTCCATTGACCAGTAGCGCTCATATTACCTGAAAGCCTGTTATAAATACAGAATCTCAAGTCATATTCATGACTGATTAAACCAGAATCTGCATTTAATATCCCCAGGTGATTCACAGGTATAATTCTGTGATGCACAGTTATAGGAAACATGGAAGTAGTCCTAGGGGGGGGAAAAAAGACAGTAGCTTGGTCTAGGGCAGAGCAATTGGGATTGTGAAAAGCACTAATATTCAGGATATATTTTGGAGGTAGAGGCTGATAAGAATTGCTGTCAAATTGGCTATAGTTGAGAAGAGGAGAGAAAATCTACGTAATATAAAAATTTGGGGCCTGAATAATTAGAGTTCATTGTGGCTCTATTTACTGAGATGGAGAAGACAGAGAAGAATATGTTCTGGTTCTTGGGCCTGTTATAAGGTGCCTATTAAACATTCAAGTGGCAATGTAAGTCATTCAATTAACTACATTAGCATCGAGCCACCCCTAGGGCATTTGGGACCAAGGGCAAATTCTTTATTTCAAGTGACTCATGACAGTTAATGAGCAATAAGTCTATGAGCACCTGTCAAGAAAAATGTCAAGCAAGCAAAATATTTCCCAGGACTCCTGCTCTATAAAGAACCGAAGTTATCAGAATCGGGTATGACCCCGTCTCATTCAGGGCAATTAGCTGGTTTAATTTTGTTGTATTCAGATGTTTCCATATCCCAATCAACATAAGTCATACAAGTAAGGTAAGGTTGGCTTGTACAGGTCATTCACAATTGCTTTACTTTATTCTGTTCTAAGATTGTTGCTGATTAATGTGAAGCTCAATTAAAATTTTGGGACTAGGGATATAAATTTAGAAGACATGAGAGCATCAAGTCTGCAGTCTCCCATTTAAAGTCATGGGAGACTGGAAGCCATCATTTTGCGAGAAGGTAGATAGAGATTTAAACAAAAAAAAAAACAAGAAATGATTCCAGGAGCACACCACCAGGCAGAGGCAGGAGAGAGGAGAAAGAAAAACCACCAAAGAAATCAGAACAAGTGGCCAGATTTGGTAGCCCAGGTTGAAAGAGAAGAGTCAAGCTCTTAAAACATTTAATAAAATGAGAATAAAGAATTTGCCTTTGAATTTGACAATGAGTAGCTGGTGACCTTGACTAGAGAAAAACATAGAACAGAAATGACTAGCCTGAGCTCACTGCTAGCAAAGGTTTTATTATTGAGGAGAGCCTTTGTCTAAGGCAGCAATTTTCAACCAGCAGGTACACTGCTGTGCCTTGAGAATTTTTTAAACGGGCAATATCTGACTATTTAATCAGCGGCACTGTCCTCTTTTTCCTTAGATTGTCAAATTAAAAACAAACAACAGCCAACACAACAATAGCCATCTGGTGTGAATGAGTCAAAATTATACCTATCTCTTGTCAAATTGGCAAAAATATAAATTTTTTGTGTGCTGCAAAATTTTAATAGTTAGTTTGTGTGTGCCATGAGATGAAAAAGATTGAAAATCACTGTTCTAAGGCAAGGATGGTACAAGTCATGAGACCAATGTTGCACAAACAAGTATGGGCTTTATTTCATGTCGCTGAATCCTGGAAAAGACCTGTAGGCATCACGAGTCACAAGAATAATACAACTATCTGCATTGCACACCATTTTCCTGACTAGTAGCAAGATGAAATCTCTGCAGGTATCTCGTAGCAAACAGAAGGAGCTTAAGGAGCAAATCTTTGCTGAACTTCTGGACAGTTCAGCCAGGCTACTTATTTAAAAAGTAATGACCTTTTTACCTTCAAAGACAATGAGAAATATTTTATAATATAGGTTCTCCTTTAGGGAAGAAAGATATGCTTTCACAGTGCTCTTTTTTTTTAATGCTTTTCTATTCTGTCTTGTTCTAGCGGAGAGATGGAGAGATCTTATTTGGTGTGGGTTGAAGAGAGAATGGAAAATGAGGAAATGGAGACAGAAAGTAAATATATTGCTTCTTTTGAGAGTTTGCAGGAAAAGGAAACAGAGAAATGAGATGGTACTGAGAGAGGAATATAAGATCTAAGGAAGGTTTTTGTTCAGATGGGATATTATAGTATGCGTATTGATGATGGAATGGTAACAAGGGGAAACATTGATGAAGGAGAAAGCAGGAAAATTGCAGGAGCCAAGTACTTAAAGCCAGTAAGAAGCAATAGGACACATGTACAAGTGAAGGCTTTGGCCTTGGATAAGAGCAAGGACAGTTAAGTTGAAAATCATATTTCTCAATAACTAAAGGATTGACATTCTGTTTTTGTACTTTGGTCTCCTGTGATTTTTGTTAGCAGAAAACAGCATCATGAATCTGAACATTTCAAGACACTGACAAGACAGTTTCTAAGTCTTTAAGGCTGACAGCATAATTTGGAACTGCGGCAAATCCACAGGAGAAAAGGCCATCTTAAGGGACCTGGCTAGGAAGCCAGCTGACTTTCCTCTGGTGACACACTTTCCCTCTCTGTGAGCTCAATTCATTACCTTTAGATCTCAATTCACACAGTTATATTTCTTAAATAAGTGTGCCTTTAGCAAATAATCATATGGAATTTTCAGTTGAAATATTAAAATCAAATAGAATGAAAGCAGCTATTTTTCTCCACTCATAGTTGTTGGGTGAGAATTCTGTTAAGTGTCAGGATTAGCAAATTAAAACCAAATAAGAGAGAATGTGTCAATAGGATGGCTTCCATGGTTCCATACAACTATGTAGAAAGATATTTCACTATCAAGCATACTGTTGAACTTTAACCTTTTATTTGGCATTTTATTACTAATTAATTGGTAGCTGATATATTTTTTTAAAGGAGTGAGTAGATCTACACCAGAATGTGTTAAGGAATTGTAAACCAAGGTTCAGTATTTAGTGGGACACTGGGGAAAATATTGTGGGTGGTATTAAGGCTGTTGGTTATGCAAATCAGGAAAGCGCGAGAAGTGAGAGTTGTATAATTTCTGTGATGGACATAAATGGGCTTAGGGTTGACAGGCAATCTAAAACTTACTATTACTTCTCATTATATCCTTCCGAGCATTTCCATCTGTGCAGAATGGGGTTTTAAACATCTTGATCAAGCAACAGGAATCTGCCTCATCTCCTGACACTGATGATCATCTAGCGGGGCAATATTGTTGCTCTAACTGGCATCCTGATGCTGTGATGAAACTGCATGAGGCGTTACTCAAGGAGTGGACTGTGACTGAAAATAGCCAGTGGAAATTTAAAGGTAAGTATCATTTTGCCACTCATGAAAATGATCAAAGGCTTCACACAGAGTTATGCCCATTAGGACTGAGAGCTGGTTTAAGATTCCCTCTGCTATTCCAGTCTCAAGATGTAAATTTGAATATCTTCAGCCACCTTAGATTCACAGAGTTGTAGGACTTTAGCAACTGTCCAGTTTCAAACTGTTCAAATAAGAAAGCGGAAGCCAATAACTGTCATAAACACTGTCATTATCACAAAGCAAATGCTGGCTATGGAAATCAGTCGTCATGACTCACAGACCATTGCTGTTTCTAGCTCATAATTTTAGGGCAAAAATATGATAGGTGATTCTTTGATCTGCAAATTCAAACTCCTACAGTTTTAAAAAAATAATTTGGGATAATTTATTTAAAATACTTGAGGCCTTCTAGCAATACAGTCATAGCAATCACAAAGTAGATCCAGAAACAGTAAGGGTGGCAACATTCTCTCAGCCTCCCCAGGCTTTATTTCCCTTACCCTTAAATGTGAAAAACAGTGTCTACCTCCCAGGCTGGTTAAGAGGATTAATTGGATTATAACTGTAGACTGTTGAGTTCAGAGTTTGGTACACAGTGATCCATCAAAAAATGGTGCTTGTCACTGTCTTCATTGTTCTTTTTTGTACAAAAATCAAAAAGACAAAGTCTATCATAGACTCAAAAGCCTGAAAGGAACTTTTAAATTATATCTATCTATCCATTTCTCTGGTTTTAAAATTCTACGTATCCACACTGACTCTTCTCTGGAATAACTCTAAGAAAGATTACCACTTCTTATTATGACCATATAAATAATGCTAATTATTATGATCATATATAATTGTTTTCCTCTAAGAGATTTCTGCCGTTCAAAACCACAGCAGCTGACAGCTTCTAGGGACAATGTTAATTAAGAATCATTGTGTAGAAATCTTTTCTCTGACTAGGAACGGGGAGGGAGGTTGTTAGGGGGCAGGCAAAAATGTACTAGAGATATCCAAAGAGCAAAGGGTCTTTGTCATCTTAAGGGGTCTCCTCTTTGCCTAAGAAAGCTCCGTGATTAGACGGAACTGTCACAGATACATGAAAGTCATTTTTAACACTATGTAAAGCAGTCCTTTTTTATTATTTATTAAGTTAATTGTTGAGAGTATTACAATTGTCCCCAATTTTCTCCCTTTGCCCCCCTCTCCCCACCTGGCTCCCACCCCACCCCAGGCATTCACTGCACTATTGTCTGTGTCCTTGGGTTATGCATAGATGCACATAAGTTATTTGGTTAATATCTTCCCACCACCCCCCCCTCTTCCTTTTGAGATCTGTCAGTCCATTCCATGCTTCCATGTCTCTGGATCTATTTTGTTCATTAGATTCCACATATAAGTGAGACCATGTGATATTTATCTTTCTCTGACTGGCTTATTTTGCTTAGCATAATAATCTTCAGGTCCCTCCATCTTGTCTCAAAGGCTAATAGATTCTTCTTTTTTACAGCTGCGTAGTATCCCATTGGGTAAATGTACCATGACTTTTTTTATCCACTCATCTATTGACAGGCACTTGAGCTATTTCCTGATCTTAGCTACTATAAATAAATAATGCTGCTATGAACATAG
This sequence comes from Myotis lucifugus, assembly GCF_000147115.1. NCBI lineage: Eukaryota > Metazoa > Chordata > Mammalia > Chiroptera > Vespertilionidae > Myotis > Myotis lucifugus. The sequence continues at coordinate 318,503 of NW_005871583.1, read as the reverse complement.
AGATGCACATATTCTTTCTTATTTTTGGAGGAGAATGAGGGGGAAAAGGGGATAAGTTCAGTTAGGGGCATACTTCCTTGTGAACTTTGAAAAATGAAAAGAGGAAAGAATGGTTTCAGGGGAATACCAGAATATTTGGGATAGAAAATACTTTCAAAAAATATATCCAATTTTATAACTATACATACACACACACACACACACACACATTTTGTTTTGGAATATAAATCACAAATCCCAGAAATCTTTTTTGGCTAAAGGGAGCAGTATGTCCCCTTATGGGAGTGAATCTAAAACCACAGGGACTGATGGTTATCAAAAGGGGACATGAAGTAAAAAAGATTAAGAAACTCCAAGTAGGAAGGACCCTCAGGACCAAACAAATAGTCAAAACAATTCTGTGGTTTAACAAGAAATAGAGGCAGTTAAAATTTGAATAGTATATTGACAAAAAGCAGAGGCATCAAAAAAATAGATTAACAAGGGCTTAATTGTCAAAGATGGTACCTGGATTGGGTGTATAAAAAGAGAGAGAACTTTTTTTGGTTATTTAGTCTTGAAACAAGAAAGTGGCAACCATACACAGATCGGCATAAAACTAGGTGACGTGGGACATACTGGAGTGACAGGACAACTAATAGTAGGTCCCCAGAGCCATGGTAGGACAACTGAGGTCTCCCACTCTGCCACAGGGACCCTGCAAAGAAGGATTATCAACAGTCCCAGAGTGAGGAAACCCTGGAAGTAGGTTTAAGAAATGACCATCTTTATCCAGTTCTATATAAAAGTATGCCTAGTAGTGTGGATTGGGTATGCCTAGTGAAGTGTGTACAGAGTATGAGTTCAATCAATCTTTTTTTTTTAAATTTAAATTCTTTATTGTTGAAAATATTACATATGTTTCTTTTTACCCCTATTGACCTCTTCTCGGCTGCTCCCCTCCCCCCACCCAGCACATGTCCCCACCTCCCTACTGTCTGTGTCCTTTGGTTATGCTTATCTGCATGCATACAAGTCCTTTAGTTGATCTCTTACCACTACCACTACTACTACTACCACCACCACCACCACCCCACCCTCTCCTGCCTTAGGGTTTAATCAATCTTAACAAAACCTTTATGTGTCATAAAATCCAGAGTTAAAGAATTCCTCCTATTGTTCTTTTTAAAGCTGTGGACTGAATAGATACTACCTATTTCGATCAAAATTTGATTGCCAGAGGGGAAAAATTCATATAAAGAGCAGCCTTTACAGAATATTACCTTACCAATGTTTAACAGGTAGTCCTGTGGTGCTATCTAAGACAGTGGCTCAACAAGAAGCCGATGCATCATAAACTGTTTTAGAGCCTTAAAATCCCTACATTTCCTGAGTTTTCATGGGAATGTCTCTGCCATGAAATCCTCCATTGACTTCCGTGGAAATGGCTATCCTTTCCTCTGTGAAATAACCTAAAGGCTTTGTGTCCAGTCTATAGACTATATTTATTAATTTCCTACATCCTTTCTTTATAAGTTCCTGTTTGTGGGCCCATTAATCATTTTCATTATTCTCTAGTCTACCCCCATATACTCCCCCTGCTCTCTACAGTTGTGGAGCTCAAAATTAGACTCATTAGTAAGTGGTTGGTAAATGCCAGGTCTAATGACATGACATTCCTGTAAATCCTAAACATGTGAGAATAAACATTCATTAAAAAATGACATGATGCCAGGCCCTCATCAGTGGCTCAGTTGTTTGAAGCATCATCCTGTAAACAAAAAAGGTTGTGGGTTCAATCCCCGGTTGGGGTGCATACGGAAGGCAACTGGACAATGTTTATCTCTCCTCTCTCTCTCTCTCTCTCCCTTCCTTTCTCTCACAAATCAATAAAAAAGATATCCTTGGGTGAGGATTTAAAAAAAAAGTCATAGGAAGAATAAAAGAGGCGCAACACAAATAAGTGTATACTGTATGGTTCCATTTATCTAATATTCTAGAAAATGCAAAGTAATTTATAATAATGAAATCAAGTCAGTGGTTGCCTGGAGCTGGGGTGGGAAGGACAGCAGACCACAAAGGGTCACCAGGAACGTTAAGCTGGTGAAAAATATCTCTGTCTTTATTGTGGTGGTAATTTTATAGTACACCACTGTCAAAACAAACCAAATTGCACAATTTGAATGGATACAGCTTATTATATATAAATTATATCTGCATAAAGTTAACATGAATAATAAATGCCACAGGAAAATGTTTAGAACCACACAAAATATAAATGAAACCAATCAAGAAATGTTTCTAGCTAAAGTTCAAGTTCAGTTACATTCAACTATCTAAAATATAGATATAGATTTTTACCAGTACAAATTAAATTAAAACTAGCATCTTAAAAAAGGTTGTAAAAACAGGATGTCATCTAAGAGAAAATAAAAGGCTGGCTTTTTTATAAACCTAACACTAAGGGGAATAAAACAATGAAATGAAGACAAGTTAGAGATGCCTGTCTCTACAGAAGTGAAATGGGCTATTGCATGAGGAGTTGTCAGGAATATTATTGTTACTGATGGTTCAACCGGAAAGTTTTATGGAATCAGATGTCGAAACTCTTCTCAAAACTGTTAATGGAACCAGCATAAAGAATACTTGCTGAGTATTTTCCTTGTACTTTCATAAAATCCTGCATCCCACATCAACATTTTAGAGTCTGCATTATAATTAATTACGCCTACAGAATGTTGGCACATGGAAGAGGTCATAGAGAAGGCTTTATCGTTCACATAAAACACCATCCCAGGATTACAACATATATCTCACCCATAACAATTTACCACATGCCTGAGAAAATAATCAAATCGCTGGATTAAAACTAAATTATTTCCTTCTTTAACTAGTACAGCCTACTTCACAAAACTCAAAGTCTAATTATAGCTATATTTCTTAACCCTCTTCAAATCCATTATTCAATTCATCATCTACCAAATCGCTATCAGTCTAGTATCTTTCACTTGAAGTTTCTCCGTCCCTTAAAAAAAATGCGTAGAGCAGTTTAGAAACAAGGTAGGGGAGTGCAATCCAGAAGAACACGGGGTCCCCAAGAGTCCACACTGCACCCAGTGTCACATTACAGTGTAACTGACAATTGTGTCTTATTGTCCAGTTCATTTGTAAACACACGGTTCTTTGGGGATGATCAACCCTTCTCAGGCTTGCGCTCTCTTTGGAGTTGACTGACACCCTTATGCTCCAGCATTCCTCCCCATAGCTCAGTGACACAGTCTGAGGGGCTTTCATCCTTAGCCAAGTTTTCTGCCCAAAGCTGCCTCCTTCATTCACTGCAAAACACTCGTTTGGAGTGTGAAGGCATCAACCTAGAATTTTCCTCAAGCTAATTTTACTCAAGACAATTTTATTTCTGGAGACTTGTTGTCCTTTACATCTGAGCCTTGTCCAGAGCAACTCTAGTCCAGCCTAAACTGGTTTTCCTAGTTTCACATCCTGGGAAAGAGTGATTAGGGTGCCGATTCCTTCCTTTCCAGAGGGCCCAATGATTCTGATGCAGAATGACCCATCTCCTTTTCAAAATGTTCTCACATACCAGGAATTTAAAGGGAAACATTGCCTTGAAACAGGTAAAAATAATCTTACTAAAACCTAAACCCAAGAAACTGGGTCCTCAGCATAATAAATGCTGCTAGTGCTCTATTCTTATCCCCTTGGCAGTCACCATTTCCAGGCACACCCACCTTCCTTCCAAATGCAAACATTTGCCTGATGACTTTCTCTGGATGTTGGTGTGTACCCTGTCCAGGCTTAGGACAGAAGTGCTGGGAGTTATCACACTCTCAGAATAGCCAACAAATGCCAGGTGTGCAAGCACGCAGAAACTCCACTTCTTGAACATGACCTTTTTTCCTTCCTGCCCATCACTTCCTTCCTTAATCATTAAGTCTTAGGACATCAGATTCTGGTCAATATCAAACAGTCTTAAAAACAAAGCTTCAGGTCTGTTAACCACAGAAACAAGTTCAGTCCAGCTAAAGATAACATCTTGATTTCAGTTGTGTTTCTGCCCCAGGCCCATGAAAGCAGAATAGCCCTAGGGACCACACCCTCATGAAACCAGAGAGAACAATCCCATGGCTGACATCAGGACCTGATACAATAATCAACTACTCCCTACCCTGGCCCCAGCCAATCAGTAGGGCCCATGACCCCAACTCATTTTGCCACCATGATTAATAGTTTCTCCCCTATATAACTCATCCCCTGGAAGCCATCAGAGAGACAGGTCTTTGAGGACTTGCCCACCTGTGACTTTGTGTCATTTCCTCAACTAATAAACTCTCACTTTCTTGGCTGCTAACTCCTGTTTGCATTTGACCGGGCTTTGGTGCACACAAGTAGATGAACTCCTTTAGTCCAGTAACAGGTGGGGCTTATGGGATGCATAACACAGGTCCCTTGTCCCACAAGTGGAGTACCAGAAGGAATGTTCTACAACATTCCCAGCATTCCCCGAAAGAATTGAGCTACCTTTACCTACAATGATAATTCGCTTGAGAAGTCACTTTCATTGTCTTCCCTCATTTGTTCCCTTTCACACTTCCCTACCAATGTTTCCAGCAATTCATCTCCCAATAAATCCTTCTTTCAGTGTCTGCTTCTGGGAGAACACAAACTGAGACACTCACTAGTCCAGCATGACCAAGAGGGTCAAGGCTGGAGAGCACTCAGAAAAGGTGTCAAACAATCTCAAAATATACAGGTCATTCAGGGAAATAAGAGCACAAAAACCAAAGCAGGGAAATCTTAAGGAAGGAAAGCCAGGCAGATGGTCAACAAGCTCTGGTCATAATTGGAGGCGTTAAGAGAACGGCAGCAACAGAGCTGGCATTGGGAAAGAATCTATAATAATAAAAGCATAATATGCTAATTAGACCAGGTGTCCAGAGCTTTGAGGGAAACCCAGGCCTGGGTGCCTGCTGGCAGCCAGAGGGAAGCTGGTTCCGGCAGCTGGGGGAAGGAAGGCCTACTCTTGCACGAATTTTGTGCATCGGGCCTCTAGTTTGTTCATAAATGATAAGGGCTGTTAGTACTATCCCCAGCTACCAGGCAAAATAAAGCCCTCAGGAAGGGTGCACAGATTCCTTAATCCTGAATTTGTGCTTTTCAGAGCACCAGTAATGAGACACATTCACAAGCAGGAGAAAGTGCTGCAGTCACGTATATCTGAATTGCTTCTCTATATTACCAAAGTGTTCTCTCGTTCTGCCCCCAGAGACCTTTGAAAATAATTTTTTCCTGTAAGATCATACACTTAAATAGAGTCTTTGTCCAAAGCATAGTCTAGGGTATTCAACAAAATTAAGCCAGACATATATATGGCTTGAATGTTTAGGTGGACACTTCTATATAAAAACAAATAAACCTCAAATACCAGCAACTGTACTGCTTTGTCATTTACAGACCATTACATACAGTAATTTAATCCTTATAAGGTAGATAAGGAATATTGTCTCTTCCATTCTTGATTATATATATATAGTGTGTCTGGGGGTGCGGGTGGGAGTGTTGAGTTACAATGTGCAAACTGGGTCACTCGGAATCACAGGAATCAAAGCAGGAGTCTGTAGTAAAGCCTAGCCTAAATTAGAAATGCTAATATTACTTCAATTGATATTGACCTTCAGCGATGCCAAATTCTGAACTCTGAAATATACCTCCAGTTCAGAATAATATAAAGGTAACCATGTCTGGGGAATTTTAAAATAGAGCAAGTTTCTCCTTTTACTCCCTTTGCTTTCACTTGAAAATAGAACTTATTTTTTCAAGCAACAAAAAAAAAAACTCACACATTTTTCTTTAGAGTTTATTTTTCTATTTTCAATCACTAGACATGTTTGATGTGAATGTCACCAGCTGGAGACTAGTGCAATGATAACTATAAAAATCTGGTCATGACAATTTCATAGGTGCAAAAGAACTTGAGATATCTGAAAACTGAGAAAAGGTCAAATGATATTTGCTTAACGATATTTAAACAATTGCTTTAAGGGCAATAAAAAGTACCCTGTCTGTGATGCAATTATTTAGATTAAATTAAGGTACAAATACTTAATAATACCTGCGGGTTTCTTTTTTTTATTATTATTTATCTTTATTGCTGAAAGTATTATAGATATCCCCTTTGCCTGTGAGTTTCTTAATGAGAGTTAAAGAAAATGATTCCTAAATGTTTAGCATTGGTCCTGAGACAGAATGTGTTTATTAGTATTTAGTAAAACATGGTTTTAATATGAAATGGTTAATATACATAAATATAATCATAAAGCTGAAAAAGTGGATTTCTATAGGATTCAACAAAAAAACAATTTTATGATTTTCTCTCACTCTACTTTTAAACTCATCATTTGACTCATACTTCACTGTGCTTTATAATAAGACTAGAAGCCCAGTGTGCGAAATCTCGCAGCCCCGCCCACCCACCTGCTGCACCACACTCACAGCCCCGCCCACCCACACCAGTCTTTGGTCCTTATGGCATTAGGGCCACAGGCCTTTTATAATATAGATCTTGGCCTTACCTCCAATTTCTCCAGTTAATTCCAGGTAATTTTTAAGTCCTCTGGTCACATGCAGTTACAAAATTTTCTTGTATCAGTACTAAAGAATATATTAATCATGTAATAGTCAAAATTCCAATCTTCACTTACAGTGAATGTCTTCCTCTCCTGTGGTTTGGTTCAGCTGGACATTAGGGCAAACTGCTCTAACGTGAGGTTACCCTTCTCCCCTACTCAAAGATTTCTAGCCATGGTTTCTAAGCCAGCCTTCTGTTCAGAGGCGGTCAAGTTAACATGGAGACATTAGGGTGGGCCCTGACCCAATATGTCCAGTGTCTTTGTGAGAGGGGGGAAATTTGCACCTAGACTCACACAAACACACACACACCTGGAGAACATCATGAAAAGATGAAAGCAGAGATAGAAGGATGCTCTGCAAATTAAGGAAAGCCAATGACAGTAAAGCACTAGAAGCTAGGAATGGTGCCTGGAATATATTCTCCCTCACAGCCTCAGAAGGAACCAACCCTGCTGACACCTTCATCTCAGACTTCCAGCCTCCAGAGCTGTGAGACCATAAAGTTCTCTTGTTTTGAGCCACTCAATTTGCAGTATTTCGTAAGCGCAGCCTAAGCAATATATGTAATACATATGTCATATATACATATATATAATATATAGATTCTGTACATAAAATACTTTCAACCCTTTTAAAATATTTTTAAATAGCCTAGGAATGTTTTCTTATTTTTCTAAATATATTTTTATTGATTTCAGAGAGGAAGGGAGAGGGAGAAAGAGACAGAAACATTAATGATGAGAATCATTGACTGACTGCCTCCTGCATGCTCCCTACTGGGGATCCAGCCCACAACAGGAGCATGTGTCCTGATGGTAATCCAACAGTGAACTCCTAGTTCATAAGTCAATGCTCAACCACTGAGCCATACCTGCTGGGCTGTCTTCTTATTTCAAAATTTTCAAGGTATTGTCTCAGTCAATACTTTTAAATAGTTGTAAAGGAAGAGAATCAAATTCTGGAGGAAATTTGTCAATTTATGTTATCTTTTTTTGTTTCAAAGTTTTTAATTCACATTTAAAATAAAAAACGATGACTTAAAATGGGAGTGGCAGATATTAAAGTTTGATGACATAGAAGGTTCTCTTCCATATAGACAATGTGATACCACAAAAAGCTTATAAAGCTGTATTTAAAGAATAATTCTTAGAATTCTTGGGTTAGAAATGAACTAAAATTTACCCTGGAAAGCCAGGGTTACTTGCCCCATATTGAAAGGAATAGAATCACTATTTAAAGAAATAAAATAATGGAATTACTAATTTTAAAAGTGACCATGTTGAAATAATTTCTTATCCTTTTATTCAAGCATTTCCTGCTAATGTAGTGAACCACTTCTAAACCCAAGTGTGGAAAACAACCAGATGAGGAATAATAGGGTTCTGGAGAATCCAGATGTCTCTCTCTTCTTCCCAAACCCTAGTTTCAGATTAGTCATTCTGTAAGACAGCTTCCTGAGGAATAGTTGTACTTATCTTCTCTGAGTAACATCAGCCATTAATTTCTCCTAACTTGGCACATGTTATTTTCCCAAGAAAGACACACACAAAAATTAATTTCTTACTCATTTAAATACCACTCTAATTGTTTTGAACTTTCTTAGCCAAATGGAGAAATCATTTTTCTAGTCTTAAAATAAAAGAGTAACTTCCCTCACCTCCAGGAGAAAATTAATTCAGACCATAAAAGGGTTGCACTCCAGTTCAAGGGAACATGTGAGTTAATTAGTGTGAGAAGAAAAATCCTTTTTCTTATTCACATACCTTTTGTCTTGGTTCTTCCGAATAATGACTACTTTTGTTCAATGCTTAAAAGGAAAGGGGAACGTTTCTCAGGCATACTTGGCACAGAGAAGGATAGCATTACATCGCAGAGGAATTTCTATATGTTTGATTTAATAACTTTCTCAGGACATAAGTCGTAATTTGAATTCTCATCCAATGAAAACTCAGATTACAATTAAAAACCTGTCCCAATAAACCAACAGTGGAACAGACTAGAAGTCCTTCAGGCTTCTCTGACAAGACCAGCCCGGCCTCATTAAAGCAATCAAGTCCTAAAGTTTCGTGTTTTTGTTTTGTTTTTAATATTTATGGTCCCCCGAAAACAAATAAATTAAGATTGGAGAGAAGGCGTAAAGAATAACAAATTCAAACAAGAAAATTGGGTATATTATCTGAAAGGCTTCGGCAAATTCCCAGGATAGCATCTAATTTCCAAATAATGCCTCAAGTACACGGGGCTCCCAGGAGGCGTTGGTGTCTGATAGCTATCGGCAAAGCTCAAATGTTGTAAAGCTAAGTCATTTCCATGCTCAGTCAATTCAGCGGATCTACAAAACCAACCTTTGGGTATGGAACACGAACGAGGATTAGTCTTATGTTACCTTGAAATCTCCACGGCGGCTCTAAACCTGGAGAGCTGGTGGTTCCTTCCTCACAGAGAACCTGCAGGCCTTCTGAGAGTACCATGTTTCTGTGCGCTACCCATGCTATTTACAAAGGCTCAACCCAGGATTATACCAATTCCAGGTGAGTCGATGGGTAAGTCAATCATTACTTCCCTCAACCGCCCGAATTTCAACTGCTTCTTAATGGAGCCAGGCTAATTCTATAGAAAAATCTCATGTTTCCATAATAAAAAGTAAGAAGCTCTTGGCTCTTTATAGCCAATTACTCATAACTGGTCCTACATAAGCCAGCAGAGTAGAATGGTAGCTCCCAATATGGGCTGGGATCACCTGGGGAGCTTTGTAAAAAGCTCAGTGCTCAGATCCCACCCACTCTCCATCAAATTAGAACCAGTGAATGTGGGAGTCAGGCATCAGGAACTTTAAAGATCTCCAGGTGATTCCAATGTGCAGCAAACTTTGGGAACAAAGTAGAGTTCTAAAGGAAATTAATGGCGGAAGCACAGGCAAGGGCTAAGGGGGAAAAGGACAAGATTAACGTATATAGAAACCATAGGCCCCAATATTTGGATATGTTTTCTTTTGAAAGGAGTGTGAACATGCATAAGGCTATGATGCATCAGGAATGTCCCCACACCCCAATGAGAGTTAAGTGCCCTTTTATAATTCTACAGGAGTTGACCATAAATACACAGTGCTTGGGCATACATTTAATAATGTAGCAAAATGCTACAAGGGAGACAAAGAGATTGATTGGTAAATCAATAAATGAATGACCTAGAATAAATGACCTTGCACATGTTTAGTATTTAGTTCAAAAAGTAGCAGCAGCCACTGGGAACAACTGATGTTGTTTGCACCTGCTCTGCTCCCCCTGTGACGGAAACATCCTTTGAGACCTTGGACAAGAGCACAGCTACAATCAATAGGTTCATTTCCAAATATAACCAGAGGTGATCCTAGTTTGCAGAGAATACTGGGGGGAAACAGGAAGAGAAATTGCACCCAGAGGAACATTTCCCTCTTTGGGAACTATCTTGAAAGCCATCTCCCCATGTAGAAGGAAAGGCAAGAAGTGCTATGAACACCAAGGCCACGTAAACCAAGTAGGCTAATCCACCATCTTACTTCAGGGTGAAGCCAAAAAATTAATTGGGCAAATAATAAAGTCATGGAGAAGAAATAGAGCTGAAACAAAAATCACATGAAAATATCTCATTATAGCTCAGCCGGCGTGGCTCAGTGGTTGAGCATCGACCTATGAACCAGAAGGTCACTGTTCGATTCCTGTCAGGGCACATGCCCAGGTTGCAGACTCCATCTCCAGTGGGGGGCATGCAGGAGGCAGCTGATCAATGAGTCTCTCTCATCACTGATATCTCTCTCTTTCTCTCCCTCTCCCTTCTTCTCTGAAATCAATAAAAAATATATTTTAAAAAATATCTCATGTAGTAGTTTATCAATCTAGTTTTGCAAATTGGTTCACAGAGTCATCAGAATTAGTAATCTGCCTAACGAATGCTGGCCTGCCGTGAGATAAACAAGCTGGACTATGCTCCTCTGTAAGCATCCCCTGAAACGACTTGCTTTTCTTCCCAGTCTCCAGTCATACAGACAACACCCATGAGCCTGTGCCATGTCCAAAGGCCCCTTCTCCTTTAGTTACTTCTTGGATCATAGGAACAACACTTGCTCACCCAGGAAAATATTTGACTGCTCCTAGACCCCTTTGGGTCTCAGGGGACCCATGGAATTTCCTCCAGACTTTCTGCCTACACCCAACACAATGCTCTATGGCAGAGCTTTCTACCTCTCAAGCCCCAAAGAGGAAGCGGGAATAGGTCCCCTCTACTCTAAATGTATTCTTTCATTCAGTCACATTTCTGTTGACAGCTTCCCCTTCTATTTGCATCTCTAGGTGATCTCACATGTCATAGGCCGAAGCATGGTAAGGGTTCACTCTGCTTCAGTTGCTCATCTGACAACCAGTCATTACAGTAATACTGATGCTAGAGAAGCAGAGTAGGTGAGCACTGATGATGGGGTTGGTGGGAGTAGTCCCAAATTCTCAAACACATCTGAGTTCACATAGTTTACAGACTCCAAAGCCCTTGCATTTTGGTTCCTTTTTTACCCTAATACCTCCCTTGGGGTTAGCTGTTTCATCCTCTAGGACAGTGATGGCAAACCTATGACACGCGTGTCAGAGGTGACACGCGAACTCATATTTTTGGTTGATGTTTCTTTGTTAAATGGCATTAAATATATAAAATAAATATCAAAAATATAAGTCTTTGTTTTACTATGGTTGCAAATATCAAAAAATTTCTATATGTGACACGGCACCAAAGTTAGGGTTTTTTAAAATGCTGACACGCCGAGCTCAAAAGGTTCGCCATCACTGTCCTAGGAGATGCCATAATGCCACTGCTATACAATGCAAATCAGTTTGTACATCCACTCTTGTTTTACCATTTTTATATGATGGAGAGTGATTTAGTGTCCTAAGCAACCATGACTGGCTCCTATGCAATTCTTTGATGATGCTAGTTTATTTTTTTCCATGTTATGGTTTATATAATACTCGAGGCCCAGTGCACAGATTCATGCACCAGTGGGGTCCCTCAGCCTGGCCTGAGCTCTCTCACGATCCGGGACCCCTCAGGGGATATTGGACTGCTGGTTTCTGCCCGATCCCTGCAGTCAGTCCAACATCTCCTGAGGGATGTAGTAGTGCACTGGGGAGGACCCTGAGTCCAGGCCACTCCTGTTCATCCTGGCCCCACTGCACCTGCTACCACTGCTGCTCGGTAGTGCTGCTGCAGAGGCGGGAGAGGCTCACGTGCTGAGCTCGGTGTCTGGCGCCTGTGGGCCAGCTGAACTGCACTCCCATTGTGGGAGCGCACTGACCACCAGGGGGCAGCTCCTGTGTTGAGCGTCTGCCCCCTGGTGGTCAGTGCATGTCATAGCGACCGGTCAAACGGTCAAACGGTCGAGCGATTGACCGGTTGCCTAGGGTTTTATATATCTAGATACTTCTGTGACCCAAAGCTTGGCAAATATTAGCTATTTACTTTTTGGTGTGTCTTATTTTAACCAACTGGTATTAAATTGACCTAATTTTTTATGTCCTTGTACTTCTTGATCTGTTTTTCAGGAGGGTCTGTTTTAATTCTATGGTAAAATACACTGGTTTCTAAAATTTGATATGATTTTTATCATACTGAAATTTTTTTCAAATTACCTTCATTTTTTAATCTCACAAGATATTAAGCAAATATATATATTGAGCACATTATATTTGCCAAGGGAGGTATCTGTCTAGAGATGTAAGTTTAGAAATCACCAGCATACAAATAATGATTCCTTTCATGGAACTAGAAGGTGTCACCTAAGAAAATAGTGTTGAAAGAGAAAAAGAAGGTTTCCAAGTCTGATCTCCAAGCCATTGGAATGATCATAGATCAGAAAAAATGAGCAGACTCAACCAAAGAACATTGATATAGAAGGATAACCAAAATATAATAGTATCTTAGAGGCCAAATGAAAGAAAAAACTCCAAGGAAATTGGAGTAATCAACTATGTAAAATGCTGCTGATAAATTAAGTAAAAGGAGAACTGAGACTTGGCCATTAGATTTGGTAATATGGTGTCACAGGCCACTTTGTTAAGCATAATTTATATTAAAGAAGAGAAACCATGATTTTTGTGTGCTCTGAGCATACAGAAAGAGTGAAATAGCTCTACCAGGTTTGATCAGTGGATAGAATGTCAGCCTGCGGACCAAAGAGTCCTCGGTTCAATTCTAGTCAAGGGCAAGTACCTTGGTTGCAGGCTCCTCCCCGATCCGGGTGCATGCAGGAGGGAACCAATCAATGTGTTTCTCTTGCATCGATATTTCTCTCTGTCTTTCCCTCACTCTTCCACTCTCTCCAAAAACTCAATGGAAAAATATCCACGGGTAAGGATTTTTTTTAAAAAAAAGAGTGAAATAGTTTCTCCCCATTCTCAAGTTCTCACTTCCAATCTGTGATATGCTTGATATGGAATGAAAGATACAATGCCCAACTCTAATAAATAGTCTGTGTACTAACTCAGAATGAGTTGCTATGGACGTTTGTATCACAGTTCTATCTGAATAGGTTCATCTTATCCAAATGAACAAAGACCACGTCTCAGGTTTTGCTCTCCTCTGTTCCCAACTCCTGGCATTGTTCTTGACATACAATGTAAACTTTGTACTTAAGAGAAAACTCTATGTTCAAGTAAAATGCAATGTGGCTAGCTCTGTGCAGACAGCCCTTTGGTCAACTTTAAATCCTGTAAATCCTAATGTGGTAAGGCCATAGCACCAGAAGACAGCTGCTCTGCTTTTGTCATCATCTCTAGACCATAAAGTTGAATACCAAAAAAGTGCTTAAGTTATGGCAGGCCACTGCCCTTGGTGACAAAAGGAAATTGATCTAAATAGGCTTACTTCAGAATGTGATAAATAATGTACTTCTCTATCAATACACTTGTAAATTATTCCTCTGAATCAGTCACATTTTGTGATGCTCACTGTACAATGAGACACACTCTGTTTCAGTCAGGGACCAAGAACTCCAGCTCCGCCTTTACCACTAAACTATTGAATGACATTGGGCAGCTCATTGAATTGTCCTCTGATTTCATTTCTTTATGCATAAATAGATCTGTAATAATAGTTGCCCTTCCTTCTTTCTAGAATAATTGTGAGCTGCAAAGATAAAATTAATGTGAAAGATTTTATAAAAAGCATATACTGCTATTCACATACAAAATGGCACTATAAGATTATGATTAGATGCAAAGACGTTAAATCTAGAGACAAAACAATATAAAAATATTACAGTCTATAAATTCTTTCTTGTATACCTATAAATCGTTCAAATTATAGCAATACAAAATGAAGGCAATTCTCTAACACCAGGTTTGTATGTCTATGGGTTAAATATATTTGTCTTAAGTTTTTTAAAAGCTTCAAATGGTAAGAATGTATAATGAGTTTAATACTGTAAACATGAGAACATTTCAAGAAAAACTCAAAATAAAGATGAAAATTTAAGATAATAAGACATATTAGAGATGAAAAATTTTGGTTCAGTAAAAACTTATAGTTGGGTAATGAAGAAAAACTGGTACTATTATTTCAACTAATATAACACTGATATTAGATTTTAATTTATGGATCAGTTCTATATTATATGCTTTTTTTATTTTATTACACAAAGCCTTGAGGTGCTTGCATGAGAAGGTATTGCATAAATTATGCTGTGTAACTTTTTACAGCATAGCCATTAATCACAAACATTAATTTTTTTTCCTCTTGGCATTGAACAAAGAAATCTTAGAAACATAAAGAAAACAGGTCAGGATAAGCTGCTCTGACTATTTATTTCACTTTAAAGAGTTGCCTCAGAACAGAAATAAAATGTGTCAGATTTATTATTCCCAACATCACTAACTGTCCTAGGTTTGGGCAAGAGTTTTCTAAAACATCCCTTCCCCCAAGAATCTTAGCTGTTGCATGAGATTTTCAGCATTCAACCTAGAATAACTTTTTAAAATATATTTTTATTGATTTCAGAGAGAAAGGGAGAGGAAGAGAGATAGAAACATCAATGATGAGAATCATTAATGGGCTCCCTTCTGCATTGCCCCCTACTGGGGATCGAGCCTTCAACCTGGGCATGTACTTTGACTCGGAATCAAACCTAGGTCAGGTTGATGCTTAACCACTGAGAAATACCAGCTGGGCAACCTAGAATAATTTTTTAAAAATTGTTTCTAACTAAAAGGATCTTCACTCACTTCTTTGCTCTCATGATGTTTTGGGACACAGACAATTGCAATTCACATAAAAAGAACAGACACACAATGTTAATTTCTCACAGGCCAGAGTTTTAATTGAATATCTAAGGATATCCAAGTTCATGCTGTTTATGTCTTATCTATATATGAATTAGAGTGCTATTCTTTTTTAAAATATATTTTTTATTGGTTTCAGAGAGGAAGGGAGATAGAAACATCAATTATAAGAGGGAATCATGGATCGGCTGCCTCCTGCACACCTCCTACTGGGGATCGAGCTTCTGCAATTCAGGCATGTGCCCTGACCAGGAATCGAACCACAATCTCCTGGGTCATAGGTCAACGCTCAACCCCTGAGCCACACCGGCTGGGCTACAGTGCTACTCTAATTCCTCCCTGGTAAGGAAAGGAATTGCATTTCTGATACCTCGAGTGTTTCAAAAAGATTACCTTTCATGTTACTTTTTTGATAACACCTGGAGAGGGTATTCCACAATGTAAATCCTCATTTAAGAATACTTGTAGCAGAAAATAACAATTGTTGGCAATAATGTGGAGAAATAGGGACCCTTGTGCACTGTTGGTGGGAATGTAAAATGGTGCAACTGCTATGGAAAACAGTATGATGGTGCCTCAAAAAATTAGAGGGTTTATACCCCCAAAAAATTTAAAATAGGTTCTTAAAGAAACATTTATGCATCCATGTTCAAACAGCATTATTCAAAATACTCTAAAGGTGGAAGCAATCCAAATGTCCATCAACAGAATGTGGTATATACATACAATCAAATATTATTCAGACTTAAAAAGGAAGAAAAACCTGTCACATGCTACAACATGGATGAACCTTGAAGACATTATAAGTTCAAATAAGCCAGTCACAAGAAAAGGGAATAATGTATGATTTAACTTATGTGAGGTAAAGTAGTCAAATTCATAGAAACAGAAAGTAGAAGAGTGATTACCAGGGGCTTGGGAAAGGAAGAAATGGGAGTTATTGTTTAAATGAGTATAGTGTTTCCATTTTGTAAGATAAAAAAGTTCTGAAGATCCATTACACAATAATGTGAGTATATTTAACATGACTGTTCTGTACACTTAAAAGTGATTAATAGAGTAAATATTATGTTATGTGTTTTCTACAACAATAAAAAGAATATATGTAGCAGCTATCACAACATCTATTTGTTTTGATACACATTGCTACTTCAATCCCAAACATTATCTTGTATAAATTTCCTAAATTTATTATAGTATCTGAGAATAAACAATAGATATAAACAATTTTTTAAATTACCCAAGAAAGGGATAGGCTTGATGATAATGAAATAGAAACTAAACTCTGGAAGAGAGAAAAACTATTTGGTGGTAGATAATAACAAATTTATTATAATAGTCAATGCCTTAGGCTTTACAAGAATAAAACTATATCTTAGTAGCAGTGCTAAGGACAGCAACCATGTGGTTTTTATATAAAATTTTAATTATTTAGTGTGAAACCCAAGTATTGTTTTTAAAGGTTTGTGATGTTGTAGCTTAGATAATACTTTAATGAAACACTGTGTAATTTCTTGCTAGTTTATTAATTTGCATATATATGCATACAGATATGTAAGACACAACTTCTTGATTGTTATTTGTTATATTGCACATACATAAAATGATAAACATTTCAGAAAACAACTTTTAACTACTTTGTGATGTCCTTTGATTCCTTTATTGCTTGTTGTATGTTTAATAAATAAAACAATACCAAGAAAAGAACAACCCTCTTGCCCTAAGGAGCCAGGACTTAATTTTTACCACATCAACCATAACTGCAGAGTCTCCAGAGAGAATGAGAGAACTGTGACATAAAACTCCTTTTTTTGCATAGATATTTTAAGGAAAAGAGCAAATGGAAAGTTAGTCTTTCCTTATGAGAGAAAGCACTGAAATGGGATGTTTATATTTTTTATGCAAGGAATTTTGCAGTAAAATAATAATTAATAGGTGATGTAAAGATGCAATAGGATATCTATATATCTACACTAATAAAAGACAAAGATGCTAATTGACCATACCTTTGCTATGCCCTAAGCCACACCCACCAGCCAATCAGAGCGACTATATGCAAATTAACCCAACCAAGATGGCTGCAGGCAGCCACGGAGCTGGAGCAAGCACGAGGCTTGGTTGCCCAGGCGATGGAGGAAGCCAAGCTTCCCGCCTGCCCTCAGCCAGCTGTAGCCTCTGCTCATGGCAACAAAGTTTCAATTATAGAAGACAAATAAATCCCAGATACCTGCTTCCAGCCAGCCTCCACTGGGAGCTTGGGTGGCTGGGGTCCGTGGCCAGCCTGCAAACAGCCATCAGCCCCTCACCCAGGATGGCCACACCCTCATGGGGTGAGGGTCCCCGCTGGGGGACTTAGCCAGCCTGAAAACAGCCCTCAGACCCTCACCCAGAATGGCCAGGCACCCCAGCAGGACCCTCCACCCTGAAGGGGCTGTGGCCAGCCTGCAAACAGCCCTCAGCCCCTCACCCAGGCTGGCCAGGCACACCAGTGGGGATCCCCACACTGAAGGGGCTGTGGCCAGCCTGCAAACAGCCATCAGCCCCTTACCCAGGCTGGCCAGGCACTCCTATATGATAAAAGGGTAATATGCAAATTGACCCTAACAGCAGAATGACTGGGAATGACTGGTCACTATGACACACACTGACCACCAGGGGGCAGATGCTCAATGCAGGAGCTGCCCCCTGGTGGTCAGTGCGCTCCCACAGGGGGAGCTCTGCTCAGCCACAAGCCAGGCTGACTGCTGCCAGTACAGTGGTGGTGGTGGGAGCCTCTCCCGCCTCCTCAGCAGCACTAAGGATGTCTGACTGCAGCTAGGCCTGCTCCCCACTGGCAAGTGGACATCTCCAAGGGCTCCCGGGCTGCCAGAGGGATGTCTGATTGCCAGCTTAGGCCCAATCCCCTGGGGAGAGGGACTAAGCCAGCAGGTGGTCATCCCCCCAGGGGTCCCAGACTGTGAGAGGCCACAGGCCAGGCTGAGGGACCCTCCTGAGTGCACAAATTTTTGTGCACCAGGCCTCTAGTATATATATAAAAGGCTAATATGCAAAGTGTCCCCTCGGGAGTTCAACGGGGAGAACGGGAGTTCAATCACTCACTATGATGTGTGCTGACTGCCAGGAGGCGGTGCGGAACATGGCGGGTGACCAGCAGCAGCAGCGGGGCACTGAGGGAGCGAAGGAAGTAGGAGGCAGGGAGGCAGGGAACCTGATTGGCCCTGATCACCAAACCTAGGGACCCTACCCATGCAAGAATTTCATGTACCAGGCCTCTAGTAAAATATAACAAAGTTTGGAGATTTAAAAATTTTTTTAGAGAATAAGAGTGGTAAGGACAAAAATTAAAGAAATTTAGTACATTTTGTAAAATGTTAAATTTAGAAAATATAAAGGGAAGACTGAAGTATGCAGTTATAAGGAAGGGAGGAAGGAAGGAAGGAAAGAAGGAAGGAAGGAAGGAAGGAAGGAAGGAAGGAAGGAAGGAAGGAAGGCCAAAAGCATGAGGACAAGTCCTTTCAAGTACAAAAGCATCATAATGTTTGCTCCTGTACTATAACTAAAGCAATCATATATAAAACAAAAGATGTTAGAGGGTGTGTGAAGATGTAGATTATTATGCTAAGTTAAGTCAGTCAGAGAAAGACAAACACCATATGATATCATTTATGGAACCTAATGAACAAAATAAACTGATGAATAAAATAGAAACAGGTATGAATACATGGAACAGACTAACAGCTCTCACAGGGGAGGGGGGCAGGGGGATGCTTGAAAGATGGTAAAGGGAGTAGCCAAAGAACATATATGCATGACTCATAGACACAGACAACAGTGTAGTGATGGACAGAGGGAAGGGGGAGTGGGGGCTGGGTGGTGGCAGGAAAAGAGGAGGGGGGATATGGAGACATCTATAATAGTGTCAACAATAAAAATAAAGTTAAAAAAAAGAGAGAAGGAGAGATGAAAACATCAGTGTGTGGTCCCTAACTGTGTCCAGTGTAAGGCGTCTCTGGGACTGGGTAAGAGGGGCTGTTCTGGAGGGATGACTGACTGCTGATGGCCTTCCTTCCTGCCTGCTCCTCCACCAGCAACCCCAGGAAACATCTGAGCTTCTCCTCAGCAAGTGATCATGTTGGTACTTTTGGTGGCTTCATCTTCCAGCCTGAATTCCATTCCATCCTTGCCACTAGAGATCACAGAAGGGCTCCTCAGACAGTCAGGTTACTTGTAGATAAAGCTGCTACTTTTTTCTTTGATGCTAATCTTATTTCAAGCATCTGAGTGAGACTGCAGAATACGTACAGGTAGATAATGAGAGAAGATATGATTACCCACAGCAATCATAACATGTTACCTGATTGGATACAAATGAAACTCATTTTTCTCAGTGTCTCTCACCTGCTGGGAGCTTATAGTGATTTTGTGACCCTAGGTACCATTTTCTCATTGTTTTCATGTTGCTTCACTCCATGTGTTCAAATAGAAAATTAAGATAATTATGCTTACAATAGGTTGAAAACCTATAGGTTGAAAACACCATTCTCAATCATTTGATTGCTTTATAAGTATTTACTTTTACAATATTTTGGCACAACACAACATTAATCTGGTTCAGAAACATGATTTATCTTCTCAGATTACATCCTTCCTCAAACATCCTAAGTAAATATGGGTCTATACCTGCATCTCTTGTTAGCCATGCCTCATTCTTGCTACATGTAGGTAGTAAAGTATTCTAAGACTTTATCATATCATACTGCTCTAGTAGGCTTCTCTATTATCCCACATCTCACCTTGATAATCTTAAAAGGATTGAGTCCTCTGGCAGATGTGGTTTACAGAAGCACAGAGCAAAATACCAAAGGGCGAGCTTGGAGATGAGAATCAAGAGGTAAATTAGCAACATACAACCACTTTCATTTGCAAAATTATCCCAATCAGGTTGATAAAGTATATGATTACTAATCAATAATAACACTAATATAAAAAAGAAAAAGAACTCTTTTCAATTTCATAAGGTATTTCACTAAGCATACTACTTAGCTAAAATATAGTGAATGGTGAGTGAAGATTGTCCATTATATTCAATATATATCTCACATATAAATCATATAATTATTGAGAGGTTCAACTCAACAGCACCTTTGAGCAAAGATGACAACTTTACTATAAAAGTTTTGCAACAATACAAATAAATTATTTTGAATTTGAGTTTACTGTCAACAACTCTGGAAAAGGTTAAACTGAACAGTCATGATTATTTTTCCCATCAAAGAACATCCTAAATCACCCTAAGAGAGAAAAAAATAATCACTAGGGGAACGTAGGATTGGATTCTGTTATTTCTGTCCTCCTCCCCTTCACTAAATAGCTCACTATGTTTTTTAAGGCATATTTTAAATTACTTGGATACCATATTATAAAATTAAGTTTTTTTATTATGATGAAGCCTTATGTGAACCCTAGGACATTATGAATTGGCTCTTTTCTCACTTAAAATAGACTGCATCTTTTGAAAGATTTTATTATCAATTCTTTATTTTAAAAAGTTAGTCACATTCCTACTAGAATTACACTGATTGAACAGAGAAAATTAGAGTGTTACCTGTGCATTTTTAAGTGACCTATCTGTAATGTCTAATCACCTCAGACAAAGATGTTATGTTCCAACAAAGTTGTACTTAGAGGTGCCTCTGCAATGCTAGTCTTGGTAATTAGGACTCAATCTTCCAGCCATTATGCACACAACTACCAGCGACCCAGAAAACTCCTGCTGACATTGGAGGAACATAATGAATGCATAATAGGGCATTGCCAATTTATCCCCTGTTCAGAGTCAGTGTATCTCTTCTTTACACAGACTCTCTTCCACCTAAATGAAAACATCAAATGCTGAAATGTATGTGGCAGGTCTGAAGAGAATAAAATTATATACGGTAGACAATGACAGTAAATGATCAATGCCATTTAAATGGGTCCTGGATAAGACTTTATAGTGTAAGCAGCATTAATGGACCTCTGCTCCGTTCCAATTCCTACTCATCTTTAATTTTTTATAATCTCTAAAAGAAATCTGCCATAGCAAGCAAATGCTCTCACTGCCTCTCAAACAGGTCATAGTCATTTCTGCCCCTGAACATTCATTTATATCCAATGTGTCCTCCAACAGGAATATATGTATCCACAATTTCTATACATTAACTCTGTGCATTCTACTCATGCGTAGTCTTTCCTAACCCATATCATAATTGACGTATCTTGCCAACCATTTCTTCAGTCACATCACAGGCTGAGCTCTTCATCCCTATTTCTCGGTCTTTCGCCTACTGCCTGATACTGTTTCTTGAGCTCTGCTTACCTGTGTGTCGACCTGTGTGCTTAAAAGGCACAACTGTGGCAGAGACTGGCTAGCTTTTCATCCAGTTCATTTCCTTTTCTTCCTTGGATTTTAGCTGTGCCACATTTTTTTCAGGTTTCATTGGAGTCAGGTTTAGCCATATTGAACTGCAGACAATTTAATGTGGATGGAAGTGATGAGTGCCATTTTGGGCCTAACGCCCCCCCCCCAAAAAAAAAAAAAACTCCCTCTTGCAAATCTCTATGAACTCTACCTACAGTCTTACATTCTCCAACTTGAATCAGATGATCATATCAATTTTGAAAGGCAGGTATTGAAGAGAGTGGAGCCACAGTATGGATTCACCTTGTGGAAAGAGGTGGTCCCTGCTTTGGACTGTTACATGAATGTAATATAAATTTGTGTTGTGTTAATTCAGTGGGATTTTGCAGTCTTTGTGCCAACCACTGGCATTACCCAAATTAATACAGCAATTGGGATCGAATGTGGGGTTACCCAGTGGCCAGGCAGTAAATAGCAAAGGAATTGATATTGGAAGTTGAAAATATAGAGATCTATGTTATACAATGACAAAATAGCAGAATTGTCACCTAGACAATCTAGAGTGAGTAAAAATAATATGTTTATTGAGCCTGTATCTCAGGAAATGTGGTTGCAAAAATACTGTGTATTTCTTTTCCTTTCTAATTTTTGCAAGGAGTTATGGTTTGCATATTTGTGTTATCACAAAATTCATATGCTGCAGCTCTATTCCCCAATGTGATGGTATTAGGAGATAGGGTCTTAAGGACATGGTTAAGCTTAGATGAGGTTATTAGGGTAGAGCCCTCATGATGGGATCAATAGCCTCATAAAAAGAATAAAAGACCAGAACTCTCTCAACCATGTGAGGACACGGAATGAAGGCAGCCATCTGCAAGCAAGAAAGAGAGCTCTCACCAGAACCAGATCATGCTGCCACCCTGGTCTTAGACTTCCCAGCCTCCAGAACTTTGAAAAATGAATGTTTATTGTTTAAGCTAACCAGTCTATGATATTTTTGTTATGCAGCCTGATATACCTATAAGAGAAGGGAAGAATTAGATGGTTTGAAGGGGAAAAAAATGAAGAGAAATAGATAATCCAGAAATATATGGCCTGGAAGGATTGAAACAGCTTTTATGCTTCAACTAATAAAAGGTTGAAAATTATTTTGAAGGACAAGACTTCATTATGATTGCTCAGTGAAGCAAAGTGTTGAGCAAATCAGATTGATAACATTTCCTTCCCATGCAAGCCTACTGGGTTTCCGATGCCTTAAAGATAGTCCATTAAATTCAGAAATAGAACCAAGAAGTATTGAAGTCCTCTCTCAAACACCACCAGGAAAACAGAGAGATCAAGCTAAGATATGTTTATTAAACTTATTGCAATAAATAGAACACCACCTTCACTAAATCTCAACAGCTGGACATGAGAAAATGATAGGAAGGTTTAAGAGCCTACGTTGAGTGAGTTTAAGGCAGGTGTTATAAGACAGGGCTCGGGTTCAAAATGGGTAGATTATGACATACTAGCTTTGAATTTATGGGAACAGTGGAGCAATGACCTTGAAGCAGCTTTGATAAGCAACCTGTTGATCTTAATGAGCATATTGGTGCTTTTAGTCTTACATTCCAGGAGACAGTATTTTCTGGAGCAAGTAACTAATTTGTGATTAGTCTCATTACTATTTAAATAAGGGCAAGGATAAATGCCTAGTCTCATCATAGTTAACTCAGAGTAAAAGAACTATGTTTACAGGCAAAAAAAAAAAAGTCTGGTTTCAGCATTTTTTAACATTGATACAAGAAATTATGTTGGTTTCAGTTATCAATTCCCACTTTGGGTCATTCTCCAGCCTATTCTAGAGTGATTATCATCTGGGGTCATGGTCATTTCTTGTTTCCTTTTTTGAATGATAATTTATTGTATCATTTGACAGAAAAGTGGCTATATAAGATCATTTAAGACCCTTAAGATTAACACAGTTGCGCACCAAAATACAAGCAAATACTAACAAAAAGATTATGATCAAAGATTATTATTTATTTGTAACCTAAGAGTAAAGAATGTTCAAAATAAAGGAAGAAAAATAGATCCAGTTTCCAATATGAAGAGCCTATAGTAGATAATTTAGTTATTTCTTTTAGAAATAATAAAAATTCCAGAAAAGTCTGTGGTGTTAAAGGGTAATATGCTAATTAGACCAGGAGACCTTTCAGGAAACCTTCCGGATGTTCTTCCGGACAAAGCAATGGTGGCAGGGCCGAGGCAGAGGCGGTTAGGGGTGATCAGGCTGGCAGGGGAGGGCAGTTGGGAGCGAGCAGTTCAGCAAGTAGAGTGGTTAGGGGCAATCAGGTAGGCAGGCAGGTGAGTGGTTAGGAGCAAGAGGGATGTCCAACTGTGGGCCTAAACTGGCAGTCAGACATTCCCTGAGGGGTCCCTGATTGGAGAGGGTGCAGGCCGGGCTGAGGGACACCCCCCACCCTGCACGAATTTTATGCACTGGCCCACTAGTATAATATAATACCTACTAGAGGCTCAGTGCATGAAATTCATGCACAGGAGGGGATCCCCTCAGCCCAGCCTGCACCCTCTCCAATCTGGGACCCCTCGGGGCAGTCAGACATCCCTCTCACAATCCTGGACTGCTGGATCCTAATCGCTCACCTGCCTGCCTGCCTGATTGCCCCTAACTACCCCCCCTGCCAACCTGATCACCCCTAACTGCCTCTGCCTGTCAGCCTGATCGCCCCTAACTCCCCACCCCCCGCCTGCCTGTTTGCCCATAATTGCCTCCCCTGCTGGCCTGATCACCCCTCACTGCTCCCCTCTGCCAGCCTGGTCACCCCTAACTGCTCCCCCTGCCAGCCTGATCACCCCCAACTGCCCCCCTACTGGCCTGGTCACCCCATGCAGTCTGCTGTTTGGTCGTTTGGTCATCCCTCACTAACCCCCCTGCTGACCTGGTCACCCCACACAGCCTGCTGTTCGGTCATTTGTTTGGTTGTTTTGGTCATTGACGGCCCCTGGCTTTTTATATATTAGGATGGCTGCTCTGTTTTGAATCACCACCATTCTCATCTCATGAGGTTTTTTAGGTAAAGAAATCTATGAAAGCTAAGATGAGTTTATTAACTCACCTTAGTGGCACTGTCACACTCTTCCATCAATATGTAAATTGTCACCTGTAGCACATGCCCTCACTTTATAGACACAGCAGAAAGCAAGATATGAGAACCTTTTAGGAAAGAAGAAATAAGCCAAAAAGTCCCTCTAAGTAGTTAAGTTCTGGGGTCTCAAATTAATAACCAGTTTCTCTTCTTTTTGAACTAACTTAGAGATTTTGTGGTGTTTTTTTTGTTTTGTTTTGTTTTGTTTTTTTCAGAGAGAAAAAAATGGCATATCAAAATGGACCCAGGTGATTTTAGGTACTATACTGAATATACTAGTAGGTAGCAAGAGAGAAGACACTGCCAGTTTTGTAGGCAGTAGCCAAAAAACTTTTCATGCATAATCCAATGCCATTTGTAGGGAGTCATCCAATGTTTCTTTTTTCTGAGCCAAAATACCCATGGGTATTATCTAATTATTTTGTTAACTTTTAATGCCACTCAGTAAAAGTGGATTGGAGTCAGTTCGCAAGATTTAAATTAGGTAGGCCATCAGTTAGGTCCATACTAAAACAGCATGAGGTTAAGCTTTAAAAGTAAAGCTTCTTGCAGGTTTGTGAAAATGAAGTTGTGTCTTACTCAGTATGAACTGTCATATTCCAAGTTCTATTTCTGTGAAAGTTTGTTACAAAGACCAACTATTGTGAGAATTCCTGGATGTTCTAACAAACACAAATGCCTCCTATCCTATGGGATATCCAAGAGCTTTAGACTTTTCGCGATCTGGCCTGTTGTAATATATGCAAATTAAGAAGTTGCTTAGTAGTTGATTCAATCAAGCAAGGCTTTGGCTAATTCGTTAGAAAGAACTGGCATGCTTGGCTCATGGCTCATGCTCGGCTTCCTGGCATTCTCCCATGTGGCCCTCGGCCATGCGGACCCCCACACACAATGGACTAATGGATTGCAGCTAGCCTAATGCTATGTTGGACCCGGCTGCAACATGGAATAGAAACTCTGGACACTGGCTCTGGTTTTAGCTCTACTGAAACTCCAGCTATATTTCTTCTATGACTGGACTAAGGGAAATGGGACTTTGAAAACCTAGGGATGTAATTCCATGGAAATAAAGCTTTCTGCTATATCTCATCCTCCTATGGAGGCCTCTGGAACCGCTTATTTCAGCAGTACCCCAAGTCCATGAGCAACAGAGGTAGATGACCCACACTCTTCTCCAGTGATAAGATCAGGATACTCTATTAACCATTGCTTAAAAATAAATGGGCATTAGAAATTTTTGTTCATGATCATAGGAAATTCTATCTATACTAATAAAAGGGTAATATGCTAATTAGACCAGATGTATTCTGGACGTCCTTTCTGACTAAGCCAGGCCTGGGTGAAGCTGCCTGCAGTCCCGGGCACCTGCGGCTGTGGCCAGCCCGAGTCCTGGGTGCCTGCGGCCGGCCGAAGGAGAGAATCCTGGGTCCTAGATGTGGGGGCCGAGGCAGAGGGGGTTGGAGTGATCAGGCTGGTAGGGGAGCAGTTAGGGGCGATCAGGCCAGCAAGGGAGCAGTTAGGGGCAATCAGGCTGGCAGGGGAGCAGTTAGGGACGATCAGGCAGGCAGAGGTGATTAGGGGCAATCAGGCCAGCAGGCAGGCAAGCGGTTAGGAGCCAGTGGTCCCAGATTGCGAAAGGGATTTAGGAGCCAGTGGTCCCAGATTGTGAGAGGGATGTCTGACTGCGGGATTGGGCCTAAACCAGCAGTCGGATATCCCCGAAGGGGTCCTGGATTGGAGAGGGTGCAGGTCGTGCTGACGAACCCCCTCCCCGTGCACAAATTTCATGCACCAGGCCTCAAATATATAGTAAAAATTCCATAAATATGGTCACTTCAATATATGTTTAAAGCCTAGATCTTTAATTCCTCAACATATTTTCCAATACCTCCTAGGTAGATAGTTTATAAAACAAACAAACAAATGAAAGAATTTTTTCAGGTAAAATTGGAATTTTAGGGGGTGAAAGAGGCAGGTTTAGGAAATTTAAAAAATTAAGGGGTCCATGAAAAAAACACAGGGCTACAGAGTTGCAAAAGGGTACATTTTCATAAGACAAGGGAACTGGGAGTAGCAAAGGGTACACATTTACAGAATAAAAGGAAGGAGGAAGAAAGCCAAGAGGGAATAAGAGACAATAAGGGAGGAGAGCCTCATGTGTCCCAGTTGAGGTTCCACCTTTGAGCTTAGGAGTTGTTATAGTGACCAAATCAGAAGGGGATGGTGACCAATCAGAGGGGATATCAAGGCACAAAGATCTGCAGCCTTTATAAACCATAGCGAAAAGGGACTCAGTGGGGCTCTTTTCCCCTCCCCACATAGGAGTCTGCGCTGTGGGATTCTTTTCCCCTCCCCACGTGGGAGTCTGTGCTGTGGGATTCTTTTCCCCTCCCCACATGGGAGTCTGTGCTGTGGGATTCTTTTCCCCTCCCCATATGGGAGTCTATACTTGTTCTTCAATAAATTCCCACCTTTACTATACCATCTTCTGTCTGTGGTTTCATTCATTGACTCCAACAGACAAAGAGCCCAGGAAAAGCCATCCTGCCCAGGGAAGACAGCGTGTTCCAGTCCAAAATTCCCATATCACAAATGAACAAAAACTAGGCACATTAAAAGGTACCAGGCAGAATTAAAAATATATAGCAAGTAACTGGCTCTGAACTAGTCCTAATAATAAAAAAAGAAACCTAGCAAAACCACATCTACAATCAGCTAGCCATTTCTGGAAAAGCATGCCTCAGAGTTAGCCAGAGGTTTTTTTGTTGTTGTTTTTGTTTTTTTTCTTTTTTAGTCTGCTAGCAACCAAAGAACCAAGAAAAGAAAACTATTTTAATCACAATATTCCATCCTCCTCCTGCTTGGTGTAGCAACCAGAGAATCTGTAAGAAAGCCACGCCTTGTGTAAGCATTCTGGGGAAGGCAACCAAGGAATATCAGACTTTCCATGTCTTTTAAACTTTATCACATCAGCCAAGAATAATTAGCAATGGTCTGAAAGGAATTGGTTGTTTTGTGTGTTTTTAAGGCAACAATTCACACTTCAGCATTTATGCAAATCTGGGTGATTTAAATGTATGAGATGATTAAGAAAGAATCTTTTCTTTAATTCCCCAAGAGTGTTCATGTTCTTTTCTCCTTATGCAAATTTCTAGGATAGTCTGTTCTTTGATTCTTTTCTTAGATCACCACACTGCTTAAAATAAAACATTGTAAATATATACTGTAGAATCGGAATCTTGCCTATGGCTTCCTATGAGACTACGTAAACTCCTGGCAAGAGCAGTATTTTAACTATTTTTGAATCGTGACATGCTTATGTGGAAAATGGTGATGGAGGAAAATATAAAGGTAAATATCTATGGAAATACTTCAAGATAATTTGTCAAGTGTGATAAATGCAGTGCCCTCATCTAAACTCTTCAGTGTTTTACTGCATTGTGCCCTTGCATCAATTAACATTTAATTTGACTTTTGAACAGCCTCACTTAT
Source organism: Myotis lucifugus (assembly GCF_000147115.1). Classification (NCBI taxonomy): domain Eukaryota; kingdom Metazoa; phylum Chordata; class Mammalia; order Chiroptera; family Vespertilionidae; genus Myotis; species Myotis lucifugus. The sequence goes on along the minus strand of NW_005871583.1, from coordinate 290,535 downwards.
CACTAGCTTTTTTCATACCTGTGAAGCTAACAAATGTTAGCTTTTCAAAGCTGACAGTTTATGATTATTTATAACCTACACAATTTCAGGATAATGCAATAGGAGAGTAATGGACCACAGGGATGAGGCAGCCACAGGGCTTGCTATAAAAAGAGAGATGGACTACAATTCTGGTGAATGCCTCTTTTGAATAAATATACTTGAAAATCATCTAAACCAAGATGTAAAACTTCAACCTAATTATACTAACAGTGCTTCTAATGTATACTTCACAAGTCTTGTGAGGCCCTTGTTTATAACAATTCTTTCACTAAATAACATAGCTGGTATTGGAAGTGAAATGAAAATGGTGTCAAGGAAGTCTGATTAAATAACATGAAGAAATAACTTCATACTCAAATTAATAAAACAGGGTGACTTTTGCTACAGGGGAAAACAATGGATTTGAAATTGTTGCCTTGGTGTATAGGAAACAAACTGAGGTATAACTGCATTAAACTAAACAAACAAACAAAGAAAGAAACAAATTGGAATCTCAAATTAATCAATGCCTGAGAGGAGTCACTTAGTTGTTCTTTCAAGGATGCTTGTACCATTTTACATTTCTAAAGGAAATCCTTTAATCAAGGACCAGTGTTAAGAAGGAAAAGATTCCTGTAGGTATTTGGATATCACATATTTATAAATATATAAATAGCATTACTTTACAGGAAATCAGTTAACATCACTGTAATTAGCTAGTAATTCATATCAATGAAGGGAAAAGAGCAAAAGGAAGTCAGACATTGTTACACTCCTCCCTTCCCCTCTCTGACCAGACTGGGGGGCAACTGTAGCAAGAGAACAAGGAGTAGGCATACACCTGCACAGTACAGTGAAAATGGTACAGGGGAGGTGCTTTCCTGTCAATCTAACAAGGTAACTGGCTAGGTGGGTGGAGCCACAGCAAGCACATGAAATCTTGGAAAGTTAATTGGTTACGCTCCTGGTTATAACCCAGGAGACTCAGACTCTCTCTTTCCCTCCCTCTCTCTCTCCTCTCTTCTCTCCCCTTCTCATTCCCTTTCTCTTCTTCTTCTTCTTCTTCTTCTTCTTCTTCTTCTTCTTCTTCTTCTTCTTCTCTCTCTCTCTCTCTCTCTCTCTCTCTCTCTCTCTCTCTCCCTCTCTTCTCCCCCCCCCATCTCTATACCTCTATCCCTCTATCCCTCTATCCCTCTCTCCCTCTCCCTCCCTCCCTGGCCTGCACTGACCCACGTGTTTGCCTGTTCTCTCTCCATAGCTGAGTGGCCTTAGCAGCCACATGACCCATGACCGCAGACTCCACATGCAGGATGCTGGACTGGACTGGGCTTTACTATGGAGCAAAAACTATGTACAGTGGCCTTTATTCTGGCCCTGCTGAAGACAAGATTGGACTTCTTCCATGGTGAGGTGGATGGAGATGGGACATTGGAATCTCAGGGGTTTATTTGCACATGAATAAATATTACTTATCCTCCCATGCAAGCCTCAGGAAATTCTTTTCCTTAGGACATTGTAAGAACTCCACTTCCACCAATAACATTTTCACTACCCCGCTCTCCAAAATACCTAGAGCTTTTTACTTGTCCTTCCTCTGTACATTTTAACATCTGTCATAATTATTTGTGTAGAGGTTTTCTCTCCATTATTAGACTGCAAGCTCCTTTTTTCCAGCTCCAACAGTAGTAATTCTATATGCATAGCAACTGATTAATACATTTTTAAGTGAAAGGATACATATATATTGTATATTTGAAATATATATGAAATACACATAATTGGATATTCAAATGGATGTACACCTGAGCAAACACTAATGAGTATATTAAAGCTCAAAAATGCATATACTAAAAAAATTATTTAACATTTCAAGAAACATGGTTTAATTTAAATGATTACATGCTTTGACAGCATATAACCTATATATGTTATATAAAACATTGCACATACTCATTCAAAAGGATGAAGGAAACAAAGACAGTTGTTTTCAAATTAGAAATGTGTTAAATGTCTATTCTCAGCAAGGCACTGTGGTGAGTGCTAAAGGATCCAAAGACACATAAGACAAACTCCTCACCATCAAGGAGCATTATTTAGTTAGAAAAGAAGACATAAATTTATATGATGAATCAAGCACCCCTCTCAGAGATCCTCCCCTCAAAATCCAAGCTTCAGCTCAAGAAAACTAGGAAAGATGTCATCCACAGATAAAAACACTGTGCAACTTGTGTAAGCTATATTGTAAATACAGAAAAACATAGAGAAAGGAACAGTCTTGAGTAGAAAATCAACCTGGTATAATAGTTAAGGATATAAGTACTGGTATCAAATGACCTGGGTTCAAAGTCTACATTTGCTACTCATCAACGGTGTTACCTTAAGCAAATTTCTCACAATCTTTTTGCTTACTATTTCCCATCCATAAAATGGCATTATTATAGTACTAACAACTATTCAACTAGGAAGCTATTCAAATTAACTCTAGTAGTAAATGCTTCCCATAATAGCTCCCAAAGAGTAAGTCCTTATATAGTGATAGGTAATATTATAATCTTTTAGTATTTTAGTAGCATCATTTATTTGTGAAAAAGCATCTCTTTCAAAATAACAGATCTTCTCAAAAGAACACTAGAATTGTCCCCAAATCAAAGGAGTAGTGACCTAGAAAAAGAAGTGGTGGACACTGTGACAAACAGGAGCACATGCCACAGGTAAAGGACAGGCTTAATAACAGCCAGTTATTTCCATTCAGCAATATAGGCACAGATTTGCTAGAGCTTCATATTTTTTTAAGAAAAATGAAATCTCCAATTTCATATGAAATTAACCAATTTTTATAACAGTGGGTGGTTTGTGACCTCTGCTATGAAGGAAAACTGACTATACTGTGATGAGGTTCAGAACACACTAAACTGTGGCACCTTGACATATTGAATATTTTAAGCTGAGAGAATCTGAGAAAACAGCAGAAGCAGAAAGGTCTCTCTGACCTTCCCCGGCCCTTCACCCTTGAGGAAGGTCATAAGACCCTCATGTGAGAGGTGCCCTCTCTATATCTGGAGGAGAAGAGCATGTTTATCTATAAGATGGAAGAACACCAAGAAGAATACAAACAGGTCTTGCTGTTTCCCCTGGTTTACTACACTTAACTCATACTCTTTGTCCTCTCCTATTTCTCCACAACTTTCCATTCTTCATCAAATGTAGCATAAAACCACTCAGGTTTGACCATTTCATTGGGTCCTCATTTCCTGATGAAAGTTCCATGTCATGTAAAACCTATATTAAAAAATTAGGATGCTTTTCTCTTTTAATCTGTGTCAGTTTAGTTTTCTGACGTAGCCAGGGACTTTAAGAGGATTGAGAAAAACTTTTCCCTCCCCTACAGCTACAAGAATTTCCCTGTCCCTCACACTAATTAAAATCTGTTTTAAATCCCAGTAGACTAGGATTCTCACTGGGGCTCTAAAAATATACACCAGTTACTATAATAAGCAAAACTTTCATCTGTGTGAACAAGCAACCAAGAATTCCCAAATATTTGAAGAAAAGCAACTGATGGTACCAAACCCCCAAAGAGAAAAGGTAACTTCTGAGAAAGCTTTATTGTTCCAGAAAAATAAAACATCCAATAAGAATAATAAATATATTCAGAGATTTGCAAGTATTACAAAGGAAAGTAGAAGTCAGAGAAAGAGGAGGAGGAACTGGAGGAGGAAGAGGAAAAAGAAGAAGAGGAAGAGGAGGAAAAATAAGGAGAAGAAAGAAAAGGAGAAAAGGATGCTATGAAAAAAAAGTAATGAAAATTCTTAGAAATTAAATATATCTTATTTCTAAAGTCAACAGATCAATAGATAAACTAATAGTAGAAAAATCTAAGCTGAAGATAAATTATTTCTGCTGAAAAAGCAAACAGATAATATTCAAATACATTACAAAAGGACAAAAAGTTGAAAACATTTAAAGTAATGTCATTATATCTGAAAAGTCTGCAATAAAACTAATTGGAGTTCCAGAGAAAAAAGACAGAGAGAGAGAGGAAGAAATAGACCATAAAAGAAAATTTCCCTGACTTAAAAATGATCAAAGACTTCATATGGAAAAGCCCTATATCTAATTAGGTGAAAAAAGTTTACCTGGACATTTGAAGCGTAGCAGAATATACCATCGCAAAATATGTCTCTTTGCCATAAAGATTATTTTGAGCAACAGTGAATGCAGGAGATGTTCTGAAAACAGAGTAGAAGTTACCCTTTTTGTAAGGAAGATTTAATTTCTAGTGGAAATCTCCATTTGTAAGGGTGTTCTTTCTCTATAACGGGAAGAAAATGACTATAAAACACAAAAGAATCTTACCAGTGGAGAAGGCACAAATTTCATCTACATATCAAACTTTATCCTCGTTTACCATGTTTTTCCTGGTC
>NW_005871583.1:281185-285304 GCF_000147115.1 Myotis lucifugus | reverse complement strand
CCCCACCCTGAATGGGGGAGTGTCAGTCTGAAAACTGCCCTCAGCCCCTCACCCAGGCTGGCCAGGCACCCCAGTGGGGACCCCCCACCCTGATCCAGGACACCATTCAGGGCAAACCAGCTGGCCCCCCACCCATGCACCAGGCCTCTATCCTATATAATAAAAGGGGTAATATGCAAAATTGACCCTAACAGCAGAAATGACCGGGGAATGGACTGGTCAACTATGACCCCCCCCTGACCACCAGGGGGCAGACGCTTAATGCAGGAGCTGCCCCCTGGTGGTCAGTGCGCTCCCCACAGGAGGGAGCTCTGCTCAGCCACAAGCCAGGCTAACAGCTGCCAGCACAGCGGTGGTGGCGGGAGCCTCTCCTGCCTCCTCAGCAGCACTAAGGATGTCCGACTGCAGCTTAGGCCTGGTCCCCGCTGGCAAGTGGACATCCCCCTGAGGGCTGCCGGGTTGCCAGAGGGATGTCTGAATGCCAGCTTAGGCCCAACCCCCCGGGGAGTGGGCCTAAGCCAGCAGGTGAACATCCCCCAAGGGGTCCCAGACTGTGAGAGGGCACAGGCCAGGCTGAGGGACCCCCCGAGTGCACAAATTTTTGTGCACCAGGCCTCTAGTATAATGTATAAAAACAAAAACGGTTTTCCTAAAAATTGACATCATGTTTTTAAAGAATACTTAAAAGAAAATAGATGTTATCAAAATTCAAGTGTAAGAAAAATTTAAAAACATTTTTAGAAAGTTTATTGTATACTAACTCTTCTAAAATAATTTTTTGAGAATATATCCAGTATTATACTTCACCAAAATGATAACTAAATACAAGAAAAAGTAATATATAATTTAAAAATATAAAGACATAAGAATATTAATATGGTTCCAAACATTCATTTTTTAAAACACATGGAATATGTAAGTTCAAATATATTGTGAAAATTTTAAGATAAACCACTGGAAAGAAAATAATGATAGAAAGAGGTAGATAATGAGAAGAAAGTAAGCATAACAAATAGTTAAAACAAAAAATATGATATGGTTAAATTTAGAATTATCATAACCATAAAAATGTGAAAGGATTAAATCCTACAATAAAATATTGATTGTCACTTATGATTCAAATAATTAATACAGATTAATAATGAGTCATTAAAACAAAATGACAGAGATGGATTGAAAATAAAGAGATGGAAAAATATATATATATATATTAAGAAGTATATATCTCTAGATAATAGAATTTAATGCCTAGGAATTATTAAAAATGATTGAAACAACTTACAAAGGATATTTATAGATATAGAAGGACAGTAAGTCCTCCTTTAAGTACAGTGATAGGTTCTGTGACTAAGCAAAAAGACAAATTAAAAAAAAACAGTTTTATCATAGGCTAATTGGTATAAACAAGAGTTAAGTTTTGATGGTATTTCATCAACAATATTTGATGTATCAAAGGTTGTAACAAAACAACATTGAACAAAATGATATTATTTGAGGACCTCTATATATACCTTATGTACCCCCCCCCCAAAAAAAAAAACTAGCACCAAAATATATGACAGTCTAGAACTATAAGGATAAATTTACAAATTAATATTCATAGAGGCAAATTTACTGCACGTCTCCAAAAATAGTTGGATCAAATATACAGAATTAGGAGAGGATTAAAACAAGGTAACTTTATAAACATGCTATAAGGTAAAATAAATAATTTTTTGTCCATAAAATAGAGAATGCACATTTTTAGATAGGCATAGAACTGTCAGTGATTGTTCACAAAACATCTACAATTATTAAAAGTACAAATTAGAGAAAATTATAATTTTCCCCAAATACAATAAAACTAGAAACTAAAGGATAGTCTAAAATACCTATGCATTTTTAAATTTTAAAACACTCTTCTTGTTTTTGATCCTCTATCATTTACATATTTAAATTGCAGGAAATGCTGAGGATTTGAAAAAAATCTATTTTGACAGTGATTCTCAACATCTTGGGAACTTTAAAATAAACAAATAAATAAAGCCCAAGTTCCGCCCTTGAGCAGCAGTATTTTTAAAAGCTTTCCCAGGTGATTTGAGAAGCACTAGTTTATGCAATAGCCTGTAGACAATTTTTCAGGTGGGATTGAGACTTTGGGGGAAGGCCAACTGGAGATCACAGACTGGGGAGTAGAAAAGAGCAAGTCAGATGCTAAGGGCTGAATTCATCTGGCAAACCCTTTTATGGTGGGTTTTTATGGTGGCCCAGTTAGGTGTTTTTCCCCGTATGTATAACGTTAAATGTCTCTAGTTATTTCCAGTGGGCCTCAACTCCCATCATTTCCTATTGCTTGCACTGATCCAATTCACATATTTAATTACCTGCTACTAGAGGTGGTTAAAATCATGAGGGTATGTAAGATCAGTCACAGAAAAGAAAGAAAGTCCTGCACCTACTTTAAATGGATAGGCAGTGGAAGAGGGACCAGGGAAAGAAAATCAGAAGGAAAGGTAAGCGTGGTAAGAGGAAAAACCAAGAAAGGGCTACAATTTAATGCATAAGATCAGCATGGATCAGTGCCTATTCATGCAACTAAAAACTTTAATCTAGTCCTTATTTTATGATCCTCAGTGCCCCCAGTGATTGGAAAGGTTGAAAGAGATATAGTTGATAAGAGGGTATTGTATGCATATATGTGTTACACAACAGGAAAATAAACAGTTGGCAAAGTTATGTACTGAGTCCATGGTGAAGCTTTGACTAAATTCTCCACATCTAGTAAGTAAGATCTATGAGTTTCTCCTTTTTTTTTAATTGTCTAAAGTTTTACATATGTCTCCTTTTTCCCCAGTTGGACCCCCACCCCCACCCCCACCCCGCCGCCACAGCCATTCCCATCCCAGGCAAGCCCCACCGCCCCAGTGTCTGTGTCCATGGGTTATGCTTATATGCATGCATACAAGTCCTTTGGTTGCTCTCTAACACCCCCCCCTCCCCTACCATTTTATGAGTTTCTATGTAAAAGGAAAGTGATTTAAGGTGTAACTTTTATCACCAACTTCATCTCTGCCCTCAACAGCAGCGACCCCCTGCTGGATTAGATGATAAGGGAACACTCTCTTTTTCATGTCTAATTAATGCTGTCATGCTCAGAGATTGTTGAAGAGAGTGCCAGTTAGTGTTGAAAGGAGTTTTTAGGGGTAAACTAGGCAGTTTTAGAGAGTTTTAGAAATACAGAGGGTCCGTGGGGAAGGCACAGCTGGCTGGGGGCTGGGAGCTGCCAAAAGGCATACATTCACAAAGAACTGAAGATGCCACAGCCTAAAGGGAGAGGAAGACACCCATTCAAAGAAGATAAGGGGAAAGGAAGACAGGGGAAGCCACAGGGAGTAGAAAAATAAACCGGAGAAAGAGGAAAACAGATTTTCACAGGGAATAGAGAATTCTACCACAGGAGGGGGAGAAAAAGAAGGGGACCCCACCTGGGGTTTGAGCTCTGAAGCTGCTATAGAGACCAATCAGAGGGGATATCAGGACACAAAGAACTGCAACCTTTATAAACCTTAGGAAAGAGAGACTTAGTGGGCTACCCCTTTGAGACCCCCTCCCCACGTGGGAGTCTGTGCTTGCTTCCCAATAAATTTCCACCTTTTCCTATACTACCATTTGTCCATGGCTTCATTCTTCGAATCCACCTGGACAAGAACCTGGGAAAAGAAATCACCTTTGCATCTTGCCCAGAGGAAAACCACACACATTTCAGTTTGATTTCTGCGTTTCAGTGTCAACAGACAGCTACTGAATTTTCACACAGTCTTAGACAACATGGAAAAGCAGGCAATTTCTGGAATGCCATCTTTATTTGATTAATCTCTTTCTTTATAATAATTGTGAAAATAATCACATATCTCTAAACACATAAACTTTCATACAATAATTCTAGAGTGAAAATACAAGATGCAGGAAGACTCTGAACTCAAATATATGGCAGAGCAGGTACACACTTTCTCTTTAACACCTGAAAGTAAGTTCCTTAATGTCAGGGACTGGTCATCTCTGTATCTGTACTGCTTAGCACAGTGGTTCTCAACCTTGTCTGCACATTAGAATCACCTGGGAATCTTTTTAAAATCCTGA